>NW_010921742.1:70600-86521 GCF_000633955.1 Camelina sativa
CTGCCTCTTTGTCAACCCACAAGATTCTGCTTCTCCATCATCCTCTAGCTCTTCTTCTTCATCTTCTTCCTCACTCTCACTTTCAATCTCCTCTTGTTCAACCTCAACTGCTGGCCTCTTCCCTTTGGCCTTGTGTCTCCTCATGAACTCATTAAGGGTTGGCTCCCTTTCTTCTTCACTTTCAGTCCTCTCAGGATCTTCCTCAACTGACTCATTCCTTGAAGAAGTGCAATGTCTTGTGTGGCTTGAATATTGAAGGGAAGAGAGAGGGGAACATACTATTGAAGAAGTGCAATGTCTTGTGTGGCTTGAATGTAGAGACCTAGTCCAATGTATACCAATTACCAGGGCTTGAAAATTAGTCTGGTTTAGGTCCTATAAAAGTTAGAGACAACGTTAGATCATCTGAATATCCATCGAATAGGGACTTGGGGGATTGTTGAGTCGGCTCACAGTCTTTCCAAACTTCGGTTCTGTTGTCAAGCATAATCAAGAGTCATAAGAGTGTTAATCCAAATCAAATAAACCGTTAGAATAAGATCATAATCCCCTATTAGTTTTGACTAAAAAAATGTGACTCGATAAAAACGTCAAAATTATTGATGTAAAAAATGGAAAAAGGTCTCAAGTCAACAAAATAAAAAGTAGCATTAGTATAGGTCTCAAGTCAACGAAATTATTCAGATGATCTAACGTTGTCTCTAACTTTTATAGGACCTAAACCAGACTAATTTTCAAGCCCTGGTAATTGGTATACATTGGACTAGGTCTCTACATTCAAGCCACACAAGACATTGCACTTCTTCAATAGTATGTTCCCCTCTCTCTTCCCTTCAATACTCTAAAAAAAAAGATAAAAAAGAGAGATAATAAAAGATGAGATGATTTTGATCAGTTTAGAGGGGTAGGTATATTACCTGTGACCTCATTATTCTTTTTTGAGTCAAATGATCATACAAAGCTTGGAAGCGAGGGGTATGTAAATTACCGATGACCCCAGTATTCATCTACACCTTTGATTAAAAAAAAAAATTAGGGAGAAATAGATTCCTTGGAAGTGAGAAAATGGAGAGGAAATGAATCATACGGAGAAAGTCTTGGCTTGAAGAGAGTCTGCAAGCCTCTGATCAATTTTCCCTTGGTAAGATTTCACCTTTTATTATTGCTTTAATTTATGTAAAGAGATGACAATGGAGATTCTGGAGACTCTAAAGAATTGTGGGATTAAGGAGCGTTGATGACTCTCATGGTGGATTGCAAATGGAAGTTCTGAATGTCAAGGCGAAGAAGAGTGCAAGGACAATATCCCCAAAGATAAGTGAATTCCCATTATGTGAAGTGACCTTATGAAACAAGCTTTTTGTATGTGGGTGATGAATGATGATGAATGTATGCAATGGTGAGATATGAATGGATGGATGGATGGGTGTTTCAATTCCTCTTATGCTGTAGCAGTATAAGAGGTATCAATCCTAAATGAGTGTTTGTGAATAATTAAGATATGTATATGAATCTAAGTTGAGCCAAATGCAAAGATTGTTTGTCACTAACAATCCTAAGATGAAAATGTAAAGATGCAGAAAGAAAAACTACAAGAACTAAGAGCTAAATGTAAATGGAACAGAATGATTATGACTATATGAAGCTAGAACAGAAATAGAAACTACTATGATGAACTAATGCAAGACAATAATGAACAGGACAATGAGTAAATGAAACAGAAATGCAAATAGGAATGAAACAGAACAATCACAAATCATAAACAAGAGTTCTGGGGATGAACTCGAGCAAGCACTCGACCGAGTGTAGGTCGAGTACAGGGTCGAGCTGGATAAATCCGGGAAACAGAGCAACACAATAAAAACAGAGCAATGCAAATACGAATCAAACAACAAGCAAGCAACAGGATTAAGACTTAAAAATCAATAAACAAAGAAGGCCTTGAGGAGGGATTCATGGGCTGAACTAATCATTGTGGTTATCTAACTTGGTCAACAAATCTCAAGCAAACTTTGAGCTAATCTCTAGACATATAAATCTAAGACAAGTTTCATCCACTCTCATGGCAAGAAACAATCAAACCTATGCATCTCTAGACTTGTTCTCACATAGTAAAGAGTCTACACAAGCAGGCATTAAGCAATACATCTCAAACCAAACAAGACCTCTAATCTCTTAGCAAGCCTAATGGTAAGCTCTAGATCTAGCCTTATCTATGCTCCTTAAACATTGGTGTGATGCTAAGATGCTTGAAATCAAACCCTACCTTCTCAGATATAGGATCAGCATTAAGAACATCTAGCCTAGAAGAGATCTACAACAATCAAGCTTGACCAAATCAAACAAACCACAAGATCAATCCAGCCTAACCCATCCTCAAGATCCTAGAGAACTACTCACAAGAACACATGATGAACAAAGTCAAAAACCCAGAAAAATACGAAACTTGCATCATTAGAAAGATGAAACAAAGATCTACAATATTGGAGAAAGAATCAAACTCGAATTCTCAATATTAAGAAAGTTATGAAACCAACAATATTGAAGAATTTAGTCTTTTCTCCTTAAAAACAAGTACAAGATCTAAGAAAAATAAAAGTGCAAAAGGAATAATTCCCAAAAGGGTAAAAACTAGGTTTAGAGAATATCTAAAAAGCTGGACTCTTTTGGTGGCTGCAGGTACAAGGCTTTATATAGGAGAGGGAGTGGAAGCCCTAAAAATACTAAAAGACAAAATAGTCAACGGCTCGGTCAACTCGACCTGTGCTCGGTCGAGTGGCAGGTCGAGCTGGCTTCTCTCGTGCATTCTCCACTCGGTCGAGTCCTCCTCAGCACACGGTCGAGTGTCTGGTCGAGTGTGCGGTCGAGTTGGACTCTGGACCTTGGTTCTTCAGCCTTAACTCTCTTGCTTTCCCTTCATGATTGGCTCACTTCTCCTCAGCATTGCTTCCATGCTCCTTAAGCTCCAAAATCACCTGAATATGCATGAAAAGATGCAAATGCAATGCAACTAAACTCTAATGCATGATTAGTGCTAAAGCTACACAATAATGGCCTAAATGGATAGCAAAAGATGCAAAAGATATGAATAAACTAAGGGAAAACATGGTAAAATATATGAACATCACCTTAGTGTAGTGGCAGGAGGTAAGTCCATTTGTAGAAGGCACCATCACACCCAGGATCGAGTCCCGGCTCCTACGAATGTAGGAATTTGGCTAATGGGCCGGCCAGTTGTGGCTCAATGGTTGACAAAAAAAAAAGTGAATTCCCATTGTTTTCAAAACCTCTTTTCCATGATTTATTCTGATTATTTGCTTGAAGACAAGCAAGTCTAAGTCTGGGAGAGTTGATAACATCATTATTTTACTCATATTAGCTATAGTTTTCATATGCATTTAGGAAGAGTTTGATAAGATTTCAGGTATAAAAGGTCTATTATCAAGTATTTCAGGTTTCAAGAAAGTTTTACAGGTTTTATAGCAATTTGGACCAAAAGACAAGGAAAATACGTTTTAGGAAAGTTTCAGAGCTCTTCAGTACGGGCCACTTTTGAAAGCCTTCCCAAACTCACATTTTGACGTGTCATCTTTCTTCTCGAAGTAGAATCAAGTCAATCCATCCATTCATCCGGAAGTTATGCCCGATTTACCGAGACATTTTATAAACAGACATAAGAAGA
This sequence comes from Camelina sativa, assembly GCF_000633955.1. NCBI lineage: Eukaryota > Viridiplantae > Streptophyta > Magnoliopsida > Brassicales > Brassicaceae > Camelina > Camelina sativa. The sequence goes on from NW_010921742.1 coordinate 74,283, forward strand.
ACCGACCAGCCGATGGGCTTTTATTCAAGGCCTGACCAGCGACCATCACGCCGGCCCAGTCCAAGCCTCCTACACGGTCCTAAAGCTTCTTTCACCGCCCCTTGTCCTGCACTTAAGAAGAAAAGACGTTTTTACTCTTACAAACCCTAACCCTAGACAAAACCCTATAAATACTCTTAAGACCTAGGGTTTTCAAGGTGTGCTTCCTTTGTGCCTCTTTGTTCTTCATCCACGCCATCAGCAGCTAACCTAGAGACGACCAGAGACTCCTCTTCAGCCGTCGAAGCTCGTCCTCTCTCAGCTCATCTTAGAAGCCATCACCAAAAACACCAATCTTTTTCTACTCTTTCTAGTTCTTTCATACTATCATTGCTTTTGGGATCAAGTTACTTTTGTGACAAATAGAGAAGTTTCTTTTGAACCCCTTTTTGTTTATTGATTCGTTTTTGATGCTATACTTTATAATATCAATGTCGTTTCTTTGCATCATATGCGAGTAGTTTTATTTGTTGGGTTTTATGGGGTGATTCAAGGGGAATTCATGGTTCGGTTCAATTAGGTTGTTAGATCTTATTTTCGGTTTTGTATTAGAGTTCTTTTGGGACATCTTTATCTTAATGCATGTGCTTGGATTGATCACCAAGTGCTGATCTAAAGAACGGGAGCGTTAACCGCGTTATCGTACTTCTCCGAACTAGTATTATACCGAAATCTCGCGTCGTAACCTCTGTAAGTTGAGTTGCGGAGTTTGGTGAATGTATCGAACTTGTTTATCTAGCTGGTTGACATGCGTCGTTGCCTGCGAAAGTTGAGTAACGGAGTATGAAGACTTTAGACTTTCATTCTATGAAAATAGCTTGTTAGTTCATTAGTGTTTCGTAGTTGTGAACCTAGACCGAATTTAGTATTTACTTATTAGATCTTACACTTAATATTACTTAGAATCATGAAAACCCTGAGATGACTCCCAAAACGCCCAACGCCTTAGTCTTATAGTTTTAAATCATTTTTATTTATTTGCAATAGATATTAGGAAAACCAAAACCCCAATCTCTTATTTAGTCTTAGCCCCTATAGTTCTTTCTCTTTTAATTCAATTTGTGTTTGCTATTACTCTCTGTGGGATCGATCCTAAAATACTACAATTGATTAACTGTGCACTTTCAGTCGTCGTGTAGTCTTTTCAGGTAAAAGATTTGGAGTGAAATTCTACACACATCAGTCTTTTCAGACATTTGTGTGGCCTTGGTGGCGATCCTGCAGGACATTTCTATGGTCTCTGTGAAGTTTTTATGGCCTTGGTGATGGCCCTTTTGGTGATTGTTTGTTGTAGGACATTGCGATGTTCCTGCATGAGCCTTAAAGGTAGTTCTGGTCAGCGTGTGATAATTCTCTAATTTACATGTTTTTAGCATCCTTTTTTGTCCATATTTTGCATTGTTTATACCCTTACCTTAGCATTTTTAGGTCATTAACTGTAGGAATTCACTTTTAGGCCATTTAGGGTGTTGCATTTTTGCATTTGCATACTTTGGATGAAAACAGGTGCTTAAGAGCCTAAAATGGGGAGAAACAAGGACAAACCCGAGCATGTACCCAAAGGAGCCATCGAACTACAAGAACAGTCTGAACCCCAACACGATCGAGGAGGATCCGAGAGCAGGAAGAACAACCCGAAGATCTACCCGAGGAGTAACTCGACCTTATCCTCGTGTACCCCATCGAGAAGACCCTCGGGCAGGACTGGGAAGCTAGGTCAAAGGGGTTTCCATATATAAACCCCTCCTCTTCTTCCTCGCAAACGAGGACGCCGTAGACCCTCAAACCAGAGAGCGAGAGCTTCTCTGAGAGAACTGAGCGACTCAAAACACTTTTCACTTTTTGTTAGATTTTATTTCATATCTTTTTATCATCTCTTTAGATTTCTATCTTGTACTCTTATCTATCTACTCTATCTTTTAATACAATGCATTTTTCGTTCATATATGCTTTTATGTTTCTTGCTATGATTTCCGAGTAGTGTAGTAAAGTTTCTATGGATGGGATAAATGATTTTGTGTTCTTGATCGGTTAGGATGTTTTAGTTTGATTGTATATGTTTAATAGATTCCTTTCTAGATTGGTGTTCTTAATGCTGTCAACAAACCGAGAGGGTGATATTAGATCTAAGGTGTTTTACCACCGAGAGGTGTAGATGAGATGCTTGAATAAACTAATGCTAGAGGTTTACTCACTTAGCCTAAGAGATTAGATGAGTAAGGGGTTTACTGAAAAAAATGAATCGGTTCTTATTGCCTGCTTGGTCATGTTTCTCCAATGAGAGTTGGGTAGCGTAGTGATCACGGTTGATTGTTTCTATCACGAGAGTGTTTTAACAAGATTTTAGAGATTCATTGTCTAGGGAATATTTGCTTGAGGCATGTAAGACATATGTACTGGTCAGGAATACTTAGGATTCGATTACCCCATCCTTAGAAGCTTTTGTATCTTAATTGCTTGCATTTCCATTCATCACTCGATCCCTTACCCAAACAGGTACACGATCACCTGCTTCAAGTAACCCCTCGAGTTGTTCATACTTTATTTGCTTACTCGAGCACCCCACCTGATCCTATACTCGAATTCTTGCATCGAGTGCTTAAGTCGTGTGGTTCTTTGTTTATATTCTTTTCTTTTATTATTTTAGGATTGTTAGACAAAACCCTTAATTGCTTGGCTTGACTTGCATTGTTCTGATTGCATCCTTCCTGCTAGCATAAACAACCATTTGGATTGATAACCCTTTGCACTACAACTGCATAGGGAATTGATACCCTGGGTGAAATCCCGCTTATCAGCGTGGCACTTAGTCGAGCTTGGAATTATTGCTCTAGAGATGTGAGATCTCGAACAACTCATGAGGGGATGGTTAGGTTCATGTGTACCGTTATCTCGAAGGAATTTGTGACCTGAGAGTTTAATTGGTATATCGACTTTGGGTGACGATCCGAAGGTGCGTTGTAGAGTGATAACCCGAGAGCGAGATTAGACTTCCTGGATATCGTAGCTTCGGGGCCGATGCATGATAGCAAGCCAATAAGACTCGAAGGCTGTGACCTGAGAGTGGGGGAGATACATGAGTTGAGAGCGAATATTGTTAGAGACGCGAGTATGGATTGTTGGAGGTTGTGTCGGCATTGCTAGATTCATGGACGAATCTATGTCGGTGGGGGACAATTGTAACACCTGCGGTCCAAAAAAGTTGTATCTTGGTGTCGGTCGACACCATTAACTTCTTCGTGGACCAAATTATGTTGAATGTATGTTCTACTGCGTTTTGGGTTTTGGGATCCCTAGGGGTCGAGTATAAAGGTTTATTTTTACGCCCTTGGTCGTGTTTAGCCGTTTTTACCTTGTGCAAAGAGAGAAAAACTTCCAAAAAATTTTCAGTGGGATCCAGTGAGGTTTTCTGCCAGTTCTTCAGAGATTTGTCCCTGTGGTTAGAGATCTAAGGCTAGAGACGTGTGGGAAGCTTGTTGGGAGGGGGGGGTCAATGCTGGTCGTTTGTGTTGGCAATCTCTCTCTTTTGCAAAGGTGAGTGCATGACCATGGCTGATCTAAGCTGAAATCTCTAGTTTATGTGTTTTCTATGAGTTATGGATTGATTCCTCGCTTGTCTGTGTGATTTCATGCTTTATATTGCTTGGTAAGACATCTAGAAGAACTTTGGCTGAGCTTGATGCAGTCAGAGACGGAAATCAGAGCTGAAGATCGAAGGAGATTGATGCTCAACATCAGTATCAGTTGACACCAGGAGAGTTTCAGTCGACACCAAGGTGAGGACGGCGCGAGGGCTTTGGTAAGTGTCGGTCGACACCATGTGGAGGTATCGGTCGACACTGCTAGGGTTTTAGGCAATGCCTAGCAGGTGTCGGTCGACACCAGATGACCAGTGTCGGTCGACACCTTCCTCAACAGGCGGCTGATGTTGTGTTTCCTTTATGTATTTCCTGGTTTGTTTGTTGCTTGTTGATTGTGGCATGTAGATATCTTATTTCTTGTGTGTATAGCCTAGTAGATGAGAGGATTGTCTCACTAAATATTTCTTGAAATACTTATGCATCTTTTTTGTGTTGCGGTACAAGTAAAGGCAAAGTTTGATCGTGGAACTAATGCTATGAAGAGGAGGATGTTCTAGTGGCTCGATTGATTGGTGCTTGGCTACTGTTAGGTTGCCGGAGTTGTGTCATTAGAACCATTTTAGATTGCTGGTTATTTGTTTTATGACATTACTAGGTTTTGAACCCACACATGAGTTTAATTGATATATTTAGAAGAAATTATATATAATTGATGGTAGTTATGAAATATTATTTTATAAGAACTTTAAATTACTATTAAGGCAATAATTTTATTTTAAAAACACAATTAAACAAATGTAAAAATCAATTGATCCACCACTTATGTCTTTGTGTTTTTCATTTAATCTTCACTTTCTTTCTCGTCATCTTTATTGTCAATTTTGCATGATAGTTGTCATCTTTATTTTCACTGTGCGATTTTTTGTTATACTCTTATTCTTTCTCTTCCTCGTTTTCTTGCACCGAATAATCATTCAAAACTTATTTATTTTAAAGTACCATACAACTTACTTATTGTATTAAAGTACACAAAACTTATTCTCAAAAAACTCCAAGACCAAAATCATTGCCTCTTTATTTAGTAAGATTTATGTCATTCATGAAGACCAACATAGCCACTCCATATACTCAGTTATTGATTGATACTTTTACCCATATACTCTGTTTTATAGACTTAAAATATTTATAATACTTTAAATTTTCTATGGAGTTTAAGTATTTATAATATTTTAAAACATTCTATAAAGTTTAATTATTTATAATATTTGAACCTTTTAAAAGTTTCAATATTTCTAATATTTTAAACTTTTTAAAATTTATAAATTATGTCTGCTGTTTTTTTTTTAAAAAATTATGTTATTTTCTTTTAAATTTTTCAATATTTTAATTTTTTGAAATTTTAAATATTATAATATTTTAAAACTTTTTCTAAAAAAGTTATTTGCTCAAATAAAATATCGATTAAACTGAATAAAACTTTTAGATTTAGACGCTTGATAATTCAAGTTTTCTCGCTCATTCGTAGTTGGGAGCATATTAATCTTATGTAATGGTTCTCATCTATTGGCTAAAAGTTTATAATTATAAATATTATAATATTTTAAAAAATTTTATTTGATTAAACCGACTAAAATTTTAAATTTGGACGTTTGATAAATCAAGATTTTTCTTCTTAATTCATAGTTGAAAACATATTAGTCTTATTTATAATGATTCTGAACTATTGTCTTAAATTTTTCTAGCCGATGTGAGACGTTATACATATTTCTTCTATCTCCATAGATTAAACTTTTTCCTTTTTCTAAAAAATCTTAATAATATAGAAAACTATTGTATTTTCTTAAAATGTTATATAATCAAGTGTTAAATCCTGATAGGTTGTTTAAAATTCTATGTGGACAGCCTTAGAATTTTGTAACTCCTACTTTTTATTATTATAGATTGGAATGTTGAATCTTTGGTTATTTGTTTATTGGTTATTGGATTTTTTGGTTTAATTGTATTTGATTGGATTAGGTTGTAGTGAGTATGGGATCATTAGTAATTATTTTATTGAAAAAAAACTGGTCGCTTGTTTTTTATTTTTGACGATCCAAGCGCAGAGTTAAAACAACTACAGGAAAACAGAGGGAATTTTGGAGTATCATGTGAAGTTTGAGCTAATAAAGGTTAGAGTGAATCTTTCTGAAAATTACTTGGTTAGTTCGTAACTTGGCGAGATTGCAACTGGACACACAAATGCATGTTCGCATGTTCCAGCCTCAGTTAGTTCAGCAATGTTTGATGTTGGATAGGTTATAAAAAAAAGGTCATAGCAGCAATGTTTGTGTTGTGTAGGTTCAGCCCGGCCCGGCTCTACTAAACCTACCCAATGTTTGTGCTATCGCACACCTAACACATGTAACGTAGGTTGGACTTCTGGACGTAAACCCGTAACCGGCCATGGCAAATATATTCGCTTCACACATCACCTGAAGAAATGCAGATTAAAATTTTTGTGTAGTTTTGATTACAGAGCATAAAGAAATGAAATCAAAATGACAAACTGATTTTTTTTTCCTTGGCAAACGACCAAATGAACAATATTTAAGTAAATAAAATTAAAGATATCGTACATTAGAGTTAGGCCAGTTATACTATATTAACTCTATTAGATTTTATACGAAAATGCTTGTAAGAACAATAGTACAAACCACCATATATTTTTATCTATTTTTATTAGTTCAGTGCAATTTTATATCTTACTTATTGTACAAAACATAACTTTATGATTAAACCAATTCCAGAAAATTAATAATGATATTTTAATCATTCAATGTATACAAAAGACGATTATGATTAATCTAATATGATTAATGTTATGAAAGTCCATTAATCTATATTAATCTTTGAAGGATTATTATTAGCATTTTAAAATTGTTAAAACATCTCGAATTAATTAGTAATCACTTATTGTTTGCGGATGATACCTTGTTTGTTTGTAAAGCTCAGAGTTCCCAATGTGAGGTTATTAAAGACATTTTGAAGGTGTATGGTGATGCTACGGGTCAGACCATCAACTTGGATAAGTCTTCAATAACCTTTGGTGCTAAAGTGGAGGAAGAGTGGGTCTAAACAAGTTATGTTGGACTACATTCATGAAAAACTCAAGAACAGATTATCCGGGTGGTTTGCGAGAAGTCTCTCTCAAGGTGGAAAGGAGATATTGCTTAAAACAGTAGCCATGGCCATGCCAGTTTTGCGATATCTTGCTTTAAGCTTCCGAAGGCTACTTGTGAGTCTCTAGCTAGCGCAATGTCTACCTTTTGGTGGAGCTCTATGGAGAATCATCGTAAAATCCACTGGATAGCTTGTGACAGGCTGTGTTTGACAAAGGATCAAGGGGGCCTCGGTTTTAAAGACATTGAGTTGTTCAACCAGGCCTTATTGGCAAAGCAAGCTTGGAGATTGATCCATTATCCAAATTGCCTTTTCTCCCGGTTCATGAAAAGTAGATATTTCAATGACATGCCTTTTATGTTAGCGGATTATGGTAAGAGACCATCATTTGCTTGGCGTAGCATTCTACATGAGAGAGCTCTTTTAGAGAAAGGGTTAAATCAAAGAGTTGGGGATGGAGTCTCTCTTAAAGTTTGGACCTCTCTTTGGTTGGAAGATGACAGGATTCGGGCACCTCTCATGAAGAATATACTCGTGGATCTTGAACTTTCGGTTCATGAATTGATAAACCAAGATACAAGAGACTGGTGTCCCACAGCCTTGGAGGAGCATTTCTTTCATTGAGACATAGAGTTAATCTTAAGGACAAAGCCGATTACCTCGTCACCTGACTTTTTGGTCTGGAAACACAACAAAAGTGGTGATTACAGTGTTAGATCTGGATATTGGTTGGCCTGTCAGGTCTTTAAAGAAGAGGACAGCCATTTAGCTTCTGCTCTGCCTACCTTAAATGGGATTAAAGATCAGATTTGGAAAATCTTAGCTCCATCAAAAATTAAGATGTTCATTTGGAAAGCAGTAAGTGGAGCCTTACCAGTGGCCGACAGATTAATTTACAGGGGTATGAAAATTGACTCTCGGTGTGATACTTGTGGTGTGGAAGGTGAATCAATCAACCATATGCTTTTTGTCTGCTCCCTTGCTAGACAGGTTTGGGCATTATCTGGCTTTCCCCTGCCTGAGGATGGTTATGACTCAAATTCTATTTACCAAAATCTCCACCTCGTTTTAACCATGAGTAAGAATAAGAGATTGTCGTTGCAGATAAGAAGATCCTTTCCTTGGATCTTATGGTTACTTTGGAAAACCAGGAACAATCTGGTCTTTGAAGGAAAAGTCTTCCTGACTACGGATTTGGTCAAGAAAATCAGAGAGGAAATAGATGAATGGTTTCAAGCTCAAGAAATAGGCCTGGTTGAAGACAATCATACGCAACAGGCTATTCCTTTTCATTCTCAAATATGGCGACCCCCAGAAAAACCATGGCTGAAATGTAATTTAGCTTCAGAGTGGGACAAAGAGAAAGAGATAAGTGGAGCGGCTTGGGTCCTTCAGAAACTCAGAAGGTACAGTTCTTCTCCATAGTAGAAGATCCTTTGGGTGCATTAGAACAAAAGTGGATGCAGCGGTTCAGAGCTGTTTGTGGGCTATGGAAAGCATGAAAAGCTTACATATCCCAAGAGTGGTTTTTGGTTTGGAGCAAAAGGATATTGCTGAGGCGATCAACAGACCTGCGGCTTGGCCTAGCTATAAAGCAGATTCGGAAGTTCTCCTCCAAGCGTTATCCTTTATACCGGAGTGGAGAACTGTTCTTGAAAGTAGAAAGTCGAATCTGGGAGCTTTCTTAATAGCAAGGAGTGTCACAAGGGATGAACGCCCACAATCATACGTCACTCAAGGTTTCCCCTTTTGGCTACAGGAGGTTTTTGTTAAAGACCAAAATTTTTGTTTCTCTTAAATTTTGGCTTCCTGTCGATGATTGTTTTGGTTCCCTTTTTGTAGTGTGACAAACTCTGTTTACTTATAATGGAATTATTCATACGAAAAAAAAAAAAATTAGTAATCACTTAAATCAAAAACCTATAACCGAAAGGTTCAATAAGTAATGATGCAGCGTGCATCTTAGTCCATTTCCGCCTTGTGACACACTTGGGTCAATGTTGTGTTGCGTGTGCCGCAAGGAATGTTAACGGCTTTGTTTTGGATTTGTTCTCTCTTTATTTAGGATTATGACGTATCTTTTTATGTTGGCTTTAAATAGAGTCACCAATATTTGTATCAACATCATTGATTTGAAGTATGATAAAAAAAAAACAAAAAACGGAGGCAATCTTAACTGCCCAAAAGAGCTTGTGTTACAAGTGGTATCAGAGCCGAACTCAGACGAGTGTGGAGTCGAGTGGGTTCACACCATCGGGGGTGACGGTTTTGGTGTGCAACGAGGACGTTGCGATCTATTAGTGGGGTGAATTCTGACACCTTGGTTTCAGGGACATTCAGAGAGGTTTAAAAGAATTGATTTGGCCACCTATGTCACCAAAGTGCACTTATATTTTCGGTCAAGAATCATGAGAGAACTCCAAAGTTAAGCGTGCTTGAGCTGGAGTAGTCTCAGGATGGGTTACCTTCCTGGAAATGATTGTCGGAACTGTGCAAGTGAGGACAAAACATAAGGAAAGATTATGTGGTGATTTATAAGGATAGTAAACAAGTCTTGAAAGCCTCCCGTACGTAGCAAACCAACCGTCGGATATGGATGCGCTCACGGTCTAGTGAGAGAATGTGAGATCCATTAAGGAAGGTAGGCCCATGGACTGGGAGTGGACATGGAGCCCACTAAGAGGTGGAAATCGGGGCGTTACACTCTCTCCTCGATTGGCTGGTATCTATGGAAGAGATGCTTGAATTCAAACGTGTCCCCAACAATTGTCGCGTTTCCTTGGTAGCTACAAAATTTCGTGGTCATGCGGCCTCTTGGTGTCAGCAAACAAAACTAACAAGTTTTCGTACGGGGAAATTCCATATTCAAACGTAGGACAAGCTGAAGAAGAAGCTCAAGGACACCTTCATGCCTTATAATTATGATCGGACTATGTACAACAAGCTTCAAAACTTGAAGCAGTGGAGTTGCTCGGTCGATGAATACACAGACGAGTTCTCCGTATTGTTAACAAGTATCGACATTGCTGATAGCCCATTCCAGTTGGTTTCCAAGTTTATTAGGGGTCTTCGGCCTCAGCAACAAAGTTCTCTGGCTCAGTTTGATCCAACCACAGTTACCGAGGCTCACCGGCGTTCCGACTCGTTTGAACTGCAACTTTGTGCCTCTCCTTGGATTTCTTCGTCTTCTCAACCCCGCTCAATTGAGCAGGCTACCGCTTCGCTTGGTGTCACACCAGAGGACAACAAGGATCAATTTAAACCAGATCCCAAATTGGGTTTTTGGGAGGATAAAAATGGGGTGAAGCGTTCTACTCGCAACACACTCAAGTGCTTATCTTGTGGAGAGTTAGGTCATCGTCAAATTGCTTGTCCCAACCAACAACATTGTTCGATTCTGCTAGACAAAAATGGTGACAATAATGATGATATTTTTGACTTTACTGAAGAAATTGATGTAGCGACAAGGGAAGAAAACTGTGGCACATTTTGGGATACGGGTTTGGGTTTGGTATCACGTCGTTCTTGTATTGCTCCTCCAACTCCTACCGACAACTGGCTCTGCTACAACATCTTCAAATCCACTTGCACGATCCATGGGCGTATCTATACTTTTATCAATCACTCTGGTAGTAGTCGCTATGTGATCTCGGAATCCGCGGTATGCAAGCTTTCCTAGTATGATACCTTGTCAGTATGGTTTGCTGCCACCACGAGGCCGCATGACGACCAAACTTTGTAGCTACCAAGGAAACACGATGATAGTTGGGGACACTTTTTAATTCAAGCATCTCTTCCACAGATACCAGACAATTGAGGAGACAGTAACCCCTAATACCGCCATGGAATTCAGGAATATCAAGACGAAAACTAGCTTCACAACACGAGTCAACAAAATGCTGGTCTTGAGGATGAAACAGAGCCACATCACTTGGTTGCTGAACTGAATCTACCACGGGGTTGTCATGCTGACCTTGTTGGGGATCAACGACGACCGGATTAAGGCGAGGGTCAACCACACCACGACCTTGGAGCAACGTGTCGGTGAGAGCGGCGATGGAATTCTGCATTGCTGTTTTAGAAGCGAGTAAGGTGTCACGGAACTCCGTCCAATCAATGGTGTTGTCCGGCGGGTTACCACCAACAGCTTTTGGTTTCGGAGGCATGACTGAGACTCGGTCAGGAGCAACACGAATGTGATACCAACTGGTGTAGAGGCGGTTGTTACCAAAATAGAGCAAGTCGCAAGGGTGTAAGAGGGAGAGAGGAGCGAACGAAGAGATGGAGACGGTAACTGATACGAGAGTCCTCCTCTTAAGGCTTACAAAAGCTCTTTTTGGCAATTAAGATTGCCTTTGTTTTTAATTTTTTTTTATTATTCTTTAAAATTAATACTGTTGATACAAAGATTTGCGGCTCTATTTAAAGCCAAAAAAAAAAGTACGTTTTAATCCTAAATCTAAAAAATTAAAGACTCGAGCATATCCTAAATAAAAAGAGAACAAATCCAAAACAAAGTACGTTAACAATCCTTGCGGCACACGCAACACAACACCGACCCAAATGTGTCACAAGGCGGGAATAGAGTACGATGCACGCTGCATCAAGTAATCACTCAAATTCACTCTACTGTTCTAAATGAGATGTGTCATAAAAGATTTTAGTAGGGATTGGTTCCGGTGACTCGGTTAAAAGGAATGTATTAGAATAATAGGTAAAGAGGGACCAGCTCAGGCAACACGTCGCTAGTTCAAGTTTCCAAAAATAAATATAGTGTCAAGGATCCTAAGTTTTTTAATTAAAGGATTTGATAAGTTAAGTTACAGCTTATCGGTAAAGTCTCCGTAACATTCACTACAAGAAAACCTGCATTTTGTGACACCGGTAATCGTCACAAATGGGTCGCAAAACATCTGTTTACGACGTTTGAGCGACGACCTCTAGTAGTCACAAATTTCCCGTCGCAAAATGACAATCGTCGCAAAAGTGTCGCAATTGTGCAACGATTTTGTGACTACTAAATTTAGTCGTTAATAAGCGATTCCTTTAAGACTGTAACTTTTACTCGTAAATTAAAGACCAAAACGTGACTGAATTTGGAAACGCGTATATACGACTACGTTAGGACGAGTTGTGCGTCGGGGAATCATGACGAAAAGGTGGTCGCAAACAAGTGACAAAGGTCGTCTCAATTTAGTCGCAAGATAGTGGTAAATTTGACGACGTATTTGTGACGCTTTTGTGATTCATGCGTATTTGAGACGAATTAGAGACTCCTGGTTTGGGGAGAAATGAGCGTATCATTAGTCCCGAAACGGTGAGAAAAGAATGAAAATTTTGCGACTAATGTGTGAGAGACATTGGGTGGTCAGAAATTTGTAACGTATTGGCAACGATTTTGTTAGCTTGTGTAATTGTTTTGGTCTGAAATTAGTCACAGTTTTGAGACTTATTTGTAAC
>NW_010921742.1:86591-86799 GCF_000633955.1 Camelina sativa
AACAAGTGACAAAGGTCGTCTCAATTTAGTCGCAAGATAGTGGTAAATTTGACGACGTATTTGTGACGCTTTTGTGATTCATGCGTATTTGAGACGAATTAGAGACTCCTGGTTTGGGGAGAAATGAGCGTATCATTAGTCCCGAAACGGTGAGAAAAGAATGAAAATTTTGCGACTAATGTGTGAGAGACATTGGGTGGTCAGAAAT
>NW_010921743.1:0-338 GCF_000633955.1 Camelina sativa
GCTTAAGGAGCATGGAAGCAATGCTGAGGAGAAGTGAAGCAATCCTAGGAGAAAACGAGAGAGTTAAGGCTGTAGAATCAAGGTCCGGAGCCCAACTCGACCGCACCACTCGACCGTGTGCTGAGAAGGACTCGACCGAGTGGAGAATGCACGAGAGAAGCCAGCTCGACCAGCCACTCGACCGAGCACTGGTCGAGTTGACCGAGCCGTTGACTGCTTTGACTTTTTGTATTTTTAGGGCTTCCACCTCACCTCCTATATAAGGCCCTTGTACTTGCAGCCACCAAAGAGTCCAGCTTTTTAGAGAGTCTAAAACCTAGTTTTTACCTTTTTTAGAT
>NW_010921743.1:1241-1551 GCF_000633955.1 Camelina sativa
ATGAAAAGAAAAGAGGAAAAAGAGAAAGAAAAGGTTAGAGTCTTTAGGAGGGGAATGTATTTAAGTAAATTTAAAGTCTAGTGAAAGAATGGGAAGAATAAGGTTGTTAAAAGATGGTTCTAGTTAAAGAAAAGAAAGAAAGAAAAGAGAAGTCTAGCAAAATGCTTATATGTCTTAAGAATAAGAAGAAAAGAGAACCATAGCAAATAAGTAAGAATCTCCCATTCCACTAGAAAGATCAAATAAGAAACCTCTCCTAAGACTTTAAAACCAAAAGAGAAAAGGGTGAAAAAGAAGAAAAGAAGTTAAA
>NW_010921743.1:1892-31974 GCF_000633955.1 Camelina sativa
TGTTCTAGTTGTTTTTACTTTCTGCATTTCATATCTCATTTTAGGATTGTTAGTGACAAACAATCTTTACAATTGGCTTGACTTAGACTCATATGCACATCTTAATTGTTCACAATCACTCAGATAGGATTGACACCTCTTATACTACAACTGCATAAGGGGAATTGAAACACCCTGACTTCTATTCATTCCATACATCATCATTCCATACATCATTCATTCACCACACCACAAAGAAAGTCAGTTTCAGCAAGAGACACGAAAAGTCTCCTCTCTCCTGGAAATCTCGAGCAGGATCGCCTCATTCTCCGGTTTTGGCAGCGGCGGAGGTAGATGAGGTGCCCTTCTTCTTGTAGGTTTTGATCTTGGGAGCCATAGATGAATCCTTGAAAAGAGAAAAGAATACTAGAACTCGAGATCAATAGGGTTAGTTCCCAAAAATCCAAGAAAACTCGACCCTTAGAGAGAAAATAGAAACTTGGAAGCTAAAGAATCTTAGGGTTGAGAGGGGACTTATCGATTTTGTGATGTTGGAGATCGGAGGTTTGGGTTCCCTTAAATAGAGGAGTTAGCTGCTAGGGTTTTTTCCGAGAGTGGGATAAGAGGTTTGGGTAAATCGGACTTCACTCGCCACTCGAGCATAAACTCGATCAAGCACGTTGTGTACGCCATCGGGTCCCACCTCGGGTTCTCCAAAATATTTATTACACACATTTTTTTTAAACAAATAATAAGCTATTAAAAATCTGAAATAACACCAACTGAATATTAAAAGCAAATCAAAAAGTGATGAACCGGATACATCCATCGGGTTGTAGCTTTGGGTGGTCTTCGAAGTAGTGTAACCGCAGCATGGCGAGGAAGTGAATCGTTTCCTCCTCATATGCTTCCAGATTGAGCCTCATTAACTTGCCCAAGTGGCACATGTCGAAGAGGAACTCGACATCTCTTGCGATCTCCAACGTTTTCTTCGTCTTGCGGTGGGGGTAGCGGGTTCCTACAAAACTCATCTTGCGGAGAACCTTGAACAGCCTCGCCGGTGTTTTGACCTCTTTCTGCTTCAGCCTCCTCGATGCCATCCGGGTGCGTGCAGCTTGCTGCTCTTCTTCGTTGCCAGGTCTCGCCCCATCTATGTGCTCCTACTCCTCTTCCACTGCTCTCTCAGCCACCTTCTTGGCTTTTTCAGAACCCGACCTTTTCCCCAACGCGACCACAACCTTGTTTCTTGAATAGGCAGTTCGGTTCTCCTCCCATCTCCCTCCTTTCGCATCTGAGTCGACATCCCTGGGGTCGGTTATTGTACTCTCCAACGTAGACAGGTCCCTACGTCATGGATATCTACGGACAGCCCTCGCTACAGGGCTTGGGGAGAGAACCCGAGTGGTTATACAATCACGTGCTCGAGCATCGTCTTGGGTAAATTGAAACTAACTTTCTTTGTGGTGTATGAATGAATGATGTATGGAATGATGATGTATGGAATGAATAGAAGTCAGGGTGTTTCAATTCCCCTTATGCAGTTGCAGTATAAGAGGTGTCAATCCTATCTGAGTGATTGTGAACAATTAAGATGTGCATATGAGTCTAAGTCAAGCCAATTGTAAAGATTGTTTGTCACTAACAATCCTAAAATGAGATATGAAATGCAGAAAGTAAAAACAACTAGAACAAGATACTAAATGCAAACAGAACAGACAAATTAAAGCTATAATGAAACTAGAACAGAGATAGAAACTATGCTAATGAACTAATGCAAGACAAGTAATGAACAGGAAACTACGTGAATGCAATGGAAATGAAACAGGAATGAAACAAGACAATCACAAATCAAAAACACAAGTTCTGGGGATGAACTCGAGCAGCACTCGACCGAGTGTAGGTCGAGTACGTGGTCGAGCTAGACTTAAACGTGAAAACAGAGCAACACAAGAAAAACAGAGCAATGCTAAAACCAATCAAACAACAAGCAAGCAATGATATTTAGACTAAGATTTCAATAAACAAAGAAGGCCTTGAGGAGGGATTCATGGGCTGAGCTAATCATTGTGGTTATCTAACTTGGTCAACAAATCTCAAGCAAACATTGAGCTGATCTCTAGACATACTATTCTAAGACATGTTTAATCCACTCTCATGGCAAGAAACAATCAAACCTATGCATTTCTAGACTTGTTCTCACAAAGAAAAGAATCTACACAAGCAGGCATTAAGCAATACATCTCAAACCAAACAAGACTTCTAATCTCTTAGCAAGCCTAATGGTAAGCTCTAGATCTAGCCTTATCTATGCTCCTTAGACATTGGTGTGATGCTAAGATGCTTGAAATCAAACCCTACCTTCTCAGATATAGGATCAGCATTAAGATCATCTAGCCTAGAAGAGATCTACAACAATCAAGCTTGACCAAATCAAACAAACCACAAGATCAACCCAGCCTAACCCATCCTCAAGGTCCTAAACAAACTACTCACAAGAACACATGGTGAAATATGTCAAAAACCCAGAAAATAATGAAACTTGCATCATTAGAAAGATGAAACAGAGATCTACAATATTGATGAAGGAATAAAACTCGAAATCTTAATACTTTGAAAGTTATGAAACAAACAAAATATAAGAATCTAGTCTTTCTCTCTCAAACAAGTACAAAATCTAAAATAAAAGAAAAGTGCAAAAGGAATAATATCTAAAAAAGGTAAAAACTAGGTTTTAGACTCTCTAAAAAGCTGGACTCTTTGGTGGCTGCAAGTACAAGGGCCTTATATAGGAGGTGAGGTGGAAGCCCTAAAAATACAAAAAGTCAAAGTAGTCAACGGCTCGGTCAACTCGACCAGTGCTCGGTCGAGTGGCTGGTCGAGCTGGCTTCTCTCGTGCGTTCTCCACTCGGTCGAGTCCTCCTCAGCACACGGTCGAGTGGTGGTCGAGTGGTGCGGTCGAGTTGGACTCCGGACCTTGATTCTACAGCCTTAACTCTCTTGTTTTCTCCTCAGGATAGCTTCACTTCTCCTCAGCATTGCTTCCATGCTCCTTAAGCTCCAAAATCACCTGTTTATGCATGAAAAGATGCAAATGCAATGCAACTACACTCTAATGCATGATTAGTCCTAAAGCTACACAATAATGGCCTAAATGGATAGCAAAAGATGCAAAAGTTGTGAATAAACTAAGGGAAAACAAGGTAAAATATATGAACATCAGAGGCTGATTGGGTTGAACATCGGATTGGGGATCGGAAACGTCCACCTAATGGTAAGGGACACGGAAAGTCTCCTCTCTCTTGGAAATCTCGAGCAGGATCACCTCATTCTCCGGTTTCGGCAGCAGTGGAGGTAGATGAGGTGCCCTTCTTCTTGTAGGTTTTGATCTTGGGAGCCATAGATGAATCCTTGAAAAGAGAAAAGAACACTAGAACTCGAGATCAATAGGGTTAGTTCCCAAAAATCCAAGAAAACTCGACCCTTAGAGAGAAAATAGAAACTTGGAAGCTAAAGAAGTTTAGGATTGAGAGGGGACTTATAGATTTTTTTATGTTGGAGAGGGGAGGTTTGGGTTCCCTTAAATAGAGGAGTTAGCTGCTAGGGTTTCTCCGAGAGTGGGATAAGAGGTTTGGGTAAATCTGACTTCACTCTCCACTCGAGCATAAACTCGATCTAGCATGTCGTGTACGCCATCGGGTCCCACCTCGGTTTCTCCAAAATATTTATTACACACATTTTTTTTAAACAAATAATAAGCTATTAAAAATCTGAAATAAAACCAACTGAATGATAAAAGCAAATAAAAAAGTGATGAACCTGATACCTCCATCGGGATGTAGCTTCGGGTGGTCTTCGAAGTAGTGTAACCGCAGCGTGGCGAGGAATTAAACCGTTTCCTCCTCATATGCTTCCAGATTGAGCCTCATTAACTTGCCCAAGTGGCACATGTCGAAGAGGAACTCGACGTCTCTTGCGATCTCCAACGTTTTCATCGTCTTGCGGTGGGGGTAGCGGATTCCTACAAAAATCATCTTGCAGAGAACCTTGAACAGCCTCGCCGGTGTTTCGACCTCTTTTGCTTCAGCCTCCTCGATGCAATCCGGGTGCATAGAGCTTGTTGCTCTTCTTCTTTGCCAGGACTCGCCCCATCTGTGTGATTCTCCTCCTCTTCCTCTGCTCTCTCAGCCACCTTCTCGGCTTTTTCAGAACCCGACCTCTTCCCCTTCGCGACCACAACCTTGATTCTTGAATAGGCAGTTCAGTTCTCCTCCCATCTCCCTCCTTTTGCATCTGAGTCGACATCCCTGGGATCGGTTATTGTACTCTCCAACGTAGACATGTCCCTACGTCGTGGAGATCTACGGACAGTCCTCGCTACAGGGCTTCGGGAGAGAACCCGAGTGGTCATAAGATCGGGTGCTCGAGCATCATCTCGGGTGGCTGATCGGGTTGAGCATCAGATGGGGATTGGAAACGTCCACCTAATAGCACGGGACACGAAAAGTCTCCTCTCTCCTGGAAATCTCGAGCAGGATCGCCTCATTCTCCTGTTTTGGCAGAGGCGGAGGTAGATGAGGTGCCCTTCTTCTTGTAGGTTTTGATCTTGGGAGCCATAGATGAATCCTTGAAAAGAGAAAAGAACACTAGAACTCGAGATCAATAGGGTTAGTTCCCAAAAATCCAAGAAAACTCGACCCTTAGAGAGAAAATAGAAACTTGGAAGCTAAAGAAGTTTAGGATTGAGAGGGGACTTATCGATTTTTTTATGTTGGAGAGGGGAGGTTTGGGTTCCCTTAAATAGAGGAGTTAGCTGTTAGGGTTTCTCCGAGAGTGGGATAAGAGGTTTGGGTAAATCGGACTTCACTCTCCACTCGAGCATAAACTCGATCTAGCGTGTCATGTACGCCATCGGGTCCCACCTCGGGTTCTCCAAAATATTTATTACACACATTTGGGACTTCCTCCCAAGTGAGCTTGTTTACAGTCACTAAGCTTAACTTTCGATGTTTTTCAATCATTGTAATTGGGATAGAGAGGTTTGAAAATCCTCTCTAATGCAACAGACTTGTTCAATGAATTTTTTTATTTCTCTCCTGGTTCTACAGCAAAGGCAGTTTGAGGTTCTTGGCAATGTTGGATCATCCTTTGCAGCACTTGAATGGAGAAGACCTGACCATTGATAGTTGGCCTTCTTATTCCGCTTTTGATGTTAAATTAAATCTTAAAGTGCTCTCCATGTTCAATATTTATTTGTCCATTCTTCACATCGATTACCGCACCAACTGTTGTCAGAAATGGCCTTCCGAGGATCAGTGGATCTTCTGGTTCCTCATCCATGTCTAGGATTACGAAATCGGTGGGGATTTCTACTCTTCCAACCCTGAGAGGCAATTTTTCCAGGACACCATGTGGGTGCCTAATAGTCCTATCAGCTAGGACTAAGTGCAGGCTACTTGGTTTAAAATTGCTAAAATTCATCTTGTTGGCAACTGAAAGTGGCATGATGCTAAATGAAGCTCCTAAATCACACAAGCAATTGCTGAAAATTCGAAGACCTAGAGACATTGGAAGAGTGAAAGAGCCAGGGTCCTCCAGTTTCTCTTGGATCTTCATCTCTACATCTAAACAAACTTAACTCATTATGATTGCATTCCCAATTTCCCTAACGGCTTCCTTTGATGTTATCTCCCACTGAGCTGTCTCTTTGATAATTTTCTCTCTAAGAGCATGTGGCGGCAAGAACTTAGGAACAGGGGCTTTCCGGTTAGATATACGCTCTGCAAGTGCTTCTAATTAAATGTGAAGTGTTGCTCTGAATCTTTCCTCCAATTCCGCTTCCTCGGTTGCAGGAGGTTGTGATCGATCTATCATCTGAATGTCTGCTCGATGGTCTATCCGATCAAGATCATCGGGTAAGGCTTCAGGTTTCGCATCGAGTAATGCGTCAGTCAGTAATTCCTGAGTTGACACTCGATCGTCAGCTCGATCGGGGTGAATTGATCGCTGATAGGGGTGATACTCGGATAAGTAGTGTTGTCGCTCATAGATCCGACTGTGATCCATATCCTCCCCTTCCTGATCCTCACTGTCCTGAGTGAGGTAGTCAGCTATATCATGAACCCAGATGGTATGTGTGGTTGCATAGTCCTTCGGGTCCCCCACATAGGATCCAGAAGAAACGATCTCGCCGCTCCTTATAAAAACTCTCACAAACACACCATACTCCACCTCATCTAGTTACTGAGTCGCACAACCAACCATCCGTAGCGACCGATTAACAAGAGAGGTGGGCTGGAATAATTAATTCGGTCCAGCCACGGACAACACTTCCCCACAAACACTCCAATTCACTATCCACTCCTCCAGTGTCGAATGGCACCTCCACCTAGTGTCGAACGTCACCCATCGCACCACTTGCAAACAACACACATGGTGTTGATTGACACTCTCCTAGTGTCGGTTGACACCAACGCCCACGACATCACTTCCATCGATCTCCCATCATCCAAACCTAACTCCAACAGTCCTCTCATGGGACCCAAACACACAACAGCATGCTGGTGTCGCCCGACATTCCAACCTTACCACAAAACTCTCTATACCGGCACAATACAAACACTTGAATAAAACACAAACCAACCGTAAATTTCACAATCTCACCATTGGATACGAAGCATATAGCACCATGAATCTCCCCACCAAATTTCAGCCAAAATTGGACTCCGTTTCATCCTCCAAACTTTGCTTCGAAGTAGCCATCTCGAACCAGTCCATGCAGCCCATCTGCAGGTGTTGGTGTCGACCGACACCCCAATGGTGTCGAACGACACCAACCCAGAAATTACAATCCGAGCCTCCCTTCAAGCTTCTCGCTGCAAAACCCTAATTCTTCACTACCATCTAATCCCTAATCAAGTAAACATTAAACTACACGACTTACCTGGATAACACCATGAGAGAGCCTCCTTGTCTATCCATATCCACTAACAAGCTCCCATCCTTCCCCTCACACATGAAGAAGATAGAACTCCCCTCTCCTCCTGTTACGCCCCAAGTACAAGGTCTCTTCTCCTAGCATCCCTAATGCACGACGAAGAAGATGCTCCTCTCAAACCCACTGCTTGATCTCCTCTTCTCCCTCACACCAAAACTTTCTTCCTTTTTCCATCCATTTTCAAATAATCCCCTTTGTCCTCTCTTCAAAAAGAGAACCCACAACTCTCTTCTCCCCTTTTAGGACAGGAGATGCCCCCCCCTTCACTTGGCGTCGAGATACCACTTATATACTCGAGCCCCTAGGATTTCTTAAACCACACCACATCAAACCAACGATTAAAACTTAACCGCTAAACTCGGAAAAATTTTGGTGTCGATCGACACTCCTCTGGTGTCCCTCGACATCCACCCCCAAAATCCTTTTTTGGTTCACGGGTGTTACAATTCTCCCACTCTAACAAAAGATTCGTCCTCGAATCTGGACACACAGCCACTCATCCGCAAAACTCCTCCAACCACTGTCGCAACGGTTTGCACCATCTAACCATCCGGTCTACTGCAGCCAGGATACCACTGGTCCAAACCAACCTAACCCCACTGGTCAACCAATCCTGACCCCACCGGTCGACAAATTCCTAACCCCACTGGTCAAAACTAAACCCGGGATTGAACCACTATCAACCCCGACATCCACATTTAGTCATTATGCTTAAACACACATCCTAGACATTATTTGATCCCAACTCATCCACTCTCAGGTCAAAACCTTTAAGTTATACTGATCTCACTCTTAGACCATCGTCCTCGAGCAATACCTTCTCACTCTTGGTTTGTCACCCTCGAGATCTTAGTACCAGGGGAACCACCATCCCCTCTAGAGAATCACCATCTCCCATGAGAACCACCATCTCTTCTACCACTCTCAGGGCCCACCACCCCTCAAGCTATCGGTATACAGGGGAACCACCATCCCCTCAAGAGAACCACCATCTCCTTATAAGTTTCTCAGAACAGACCGTCCATAGAGCAAACAAGTCTCGACGTCTCAAAGCACTTCTCGACAAGAATTACCACCCATGGTTCGCGTAAAACATCGCAATGTCATACTAACCACCATACACTCCTTCCCAAATACCACCATGACCACTAACAGGTCACACCGGAAAATTACCCACACCTCAAGATAGTTTCCATACACTTTCAAAACATAGCAAAACTTTAACTCCCATAAACCTTTCCATTTTTAGAAACATTCTATTTATGGAAACTTTCCATTTATAGAAATCCTGAGTTATTTTTCTATGCAAGTCTATTTCAATTACAGAGCCTGTCCTAGAACCGTTTACGCTCTGATACCAAATTAAAACAACCGCAACCAGATTCCCTGTCCCCACACAGGATCCACAGAAAACGATCTCACTGGAACCCCACAATTTCGGCGAGACAACTGGCGTAGAAATCGCTCCTGATAAAAACTCCCACAAACACACCAAACCCCAATTCACTATCCACTCCTCTAGTGTCGAACGGCACCTCCACCTAGTGTCGAACGTCACCCATCGCACCACTTGCAAACCAACACACATGGTGTTGATCGACACTCTCCTAGTGTCGGTTGACACCAACGTCCACAACATCAATTCCATATATCTCCCCTCATCCAAACCTACCTCCAGCTGTCCTCCTAGAACCCAAAAACACAACAACATTCTAGTGTCAACAGACACCACCTTGGTGTCGCCCGACACCCCAACCTTACCACAAAACTGTCTATACCAGCACAATACAAACACTTGACTAAAATATAAACCAACTGTTAATTTCACAATCCCACCGTTGGATACGAAGCCTATAGCACCACGAAGATCCCCACTAAATTTGGGCCAAATCGGACTCCGTTTTATCCTCCAAACTTTGCTTTAAAATATTCATCTCGAACTAGTCCATGCAGCCCATCTGCAGGTGTTGGTGTCGACCGACACCCCAGTTGTGTCGAATGACACCAACCCAGAAATAACGATTTGAGCCTCCCTTCAAGCTTCTCTCGTCGCAAAACCATAATCCTTCACAACCATCAATTCCTTAATCAATTAAACATTAAATCACACGACTTACCTGAATAACAGCCATGAGAGAGCATCCTTGTTTATCCCAATCCACCACCAAACTCCCATCCTTCCCTTCACACAATAAGATGGACCTCCCTTCTCCTCCTCTTATGCCCCAAGCATAAGGTGTCTTCCCCTAGCATCCCTGATGCACGACGAAGAAGATGATCCCCTCAAGCCCACTGCTTGATCTCCTCTTCTCCCTCACACCAAGACTTCCTTCCTTTTTCCATCCATTGTCAAACCATCCTCTTTCTCCTCTCTTCAAAGATAGAACTCACAACTCTCTTCTCCCCTTTTAGGACAGGAGATTGCCCCCTTCATCTTGGCGTCGAGATACCACTTATATACCTGAGTCCCTAGGATTTCTTAAACCAAACCGCATCAAATCGATGATTAAAACTTAACTGCTGAACTCGGGAAATTTTTGGTGTCGACCGACACCCCTCTGGTGTTGTTTGACACCCACCCCCAAAATCTCTTTTTGGTTCATGAGTGTTACAATTCTCCCCCTCTAACAAAAGATTCGTCCTTGAATCTGGACACACCGCCACTCATCCGCAAAATTCCTCCAACCACTATCGCAACGGTTTTCACTATATAACCATCCGGTCTACAGCAGCCAGGATACCACTGGCCTAAACCACCCTGACCCCACTGGTCAACCCATCCTGACACCACCGGTCAACACCCTTCTGACCCCACTGGTAAACACCCTCCTGACCCCACCGGTAACAAAGTCCTGACCCCCTGGTCAACACTAAACCCGGTATAGAACCACCATCAACCCCGACATCCACATTTAGTCATAATGCTTAATTACACGTCCTAGACATTATTTAATCCCAACTCACCACTCTCAGGCCAAAACCTTTGATTTATATCGATCTCACTCTCAAACCACTGTTCTCAAGCCATACCATCTCACTCTTTCGTCGTCACCCTCGAGATCTCGGTACCATGGGAACCACCATCCCCTTCTGGAGAATCACCATCTCCCAGGAGAACCACCATCTCCTGTGTCACTCTCAGGGCCCACCACCCCTCAAGCTATCGGTATACAGGGGAACCACCATTCCCTCAAGAGAACCACCATCACCTTATAATTTGCTCAGAACCCACCGTCCCTAGAACAAACAAGTCTCGGCGTGTCTAAGCACTCCCTGTAACATTCGCGAACCAAAACCCCGGTTTAGGGATTGCATCGGTCGATGCAAGGCCGGTTATGTGCGGACGAGTTTAAGTTAAACGCTGCGTTTTGGGTTAGGGAAAAACCCTTAAACTCGAGTTTTGTTTCATTCGACAGATTTGGCCGTTTTTGTGAGAAAACAAGAGAGAAAAGAGTTCTTAACCGTTCTTAAGCGTTTTTGGGAGATTCTTGGAAGTTTTTGGTGTTTCATGGTGAGAACTGAAGCTTAGGACATAGTAGGAGCTTGCTAGGAGTGTAGATCTTGCGTTTTAGAGTCATAATCGTCTTGGCAAAGGTAAGTGCATGACCATGGCTTATCTAAGCTGGAGATTTCTCTGATCTGCTTGTTATGTGTTGTTAGGCTTGTTAGTATGTTATTTGGGACGTTGGGAAGCTTTCTTGTGGCTTGGGATCGAGGTTTGTGGTTGTAGGAACGAAGATCCGGCGAGAAGCTTCGGGGGAAAAACGATGCTCGGCATGTGCATCGGTCAATGCACTTTGTGCGTCGGTCAATGCAAGTGCGAGGACGGCGCGTAAAACCTTAGGGTTTTTGTGCTATGTCGAGCATGCGTCGGTCGATGCAAGTGAACCTTGCATCGGTCGATGCATATCATGTGTCGGTCGACGCAACCCCAACTGGTGTCGGTCAATGCATGTTTGGTGTCGGTCGATGCAGAGTCCTGGTTTGTTATTGTTGTTTGTTGATTGTTGGTTGATGGTTAGAGATGTCTCTATTGCTTGTGTGTGTAGCCCAGTAGATGGGAGGATTGCCTTACTGAGTGTTTATAAAATACTCATGCATTGCAATTTGTGTTTGTGGTGCAGGTAAAGGCAAAGTGTGATCGTGGAATCAATGCAATGAAGAGGAGGATGTTCTAGGGACTCAATTGGATGTTGTCAGGCTTGCTAGGTTGCTAGAGTTGAGTCGTTAGAATGTGGTTTAGGTTGGTGGTTCTATGATTCATGTTGTTTGGATTATTGGTTAAATTGTTATACTTTGGTATTGGATATTTATTATTGGTTTAATGGTTCCGCTGTTTGGTGTGGTTGTGGTTAGGAGGCTATTGGGTATGGGACCACTAGTTGTAGTTTATTTATTATTATTATTATTATTATTATTATTATTATTTATTATTTATTTATTTAAAAAAAAAATGGTCGGGTCGTTTCACTCCCCGACAAGAATTACCACCCATGGTCCGCGTAAAACAGCGCAATGTCATACTAACCACCATTTACTCCTTCCTGAATACCACCATGACCACCACCAGGTCACACCAGAAACATCCCCACACCTCAAGATAGTTTCCATACACTTTCAAAAAATAGCAAAACTCTAACTCCCATAAACATTTCCATTTTTAGAAACTTTCTATTTATGGAAACTTTCCATTTATATAAATCCTGAGTTATTTTCCTAGACAAGTCTATTTCCAATACCAAGCTTGTCCTAGAACCGTTTACGCTCTGATATCAAACTGAAACGTTTGCACCCGTATTTCATATCCCCACACAAGATCCACAGGAAACGATCTCACCGGAACCACACAGTTTCGGCGAGACAATCGGCGTAGAAATTGCTCCTTATAAACACTCCCACAAACACACCAAACCCTACCTTATCTAGTTACTGAGTCGCACAACCAATCATCCCTAGCAATCGAGTAACAAGAGATGTGGGCTAGAATATTTGATTTCGTCCAGCCACGGACAACGCTTCCCCACAAACACTCTAATTCACTATCCACTCCTCTAGTGTCGGACAGAACCTCCAGCTAGTGTCGAACATCACCCATCGCACCACTCGCAAACCAACACACATGGTGTCGATCGACACTCTCCTAGTGTCGGTTGACACCAACGTCCACGACATCACTTCCATCGGTCTCCCCTCATCCAAACCTAACTCCAGATGTCCTCCTAGGACCCAAACACACAACAACATGCTGGTGTCGCCTGACACGCCAACCTTACCATAAAAATTTCTGTACCAGCACAGTACAAACACTTGACTAAAATACAAACCAACCGTTAATTTCACAATCCCACCGTTGGATACGAAGCCTATAGCACCACGAAGCTCCCCAGTAAATTTCAGCCAAATCGGACTCCATTTCATCCTCCAAACTTTGCTTCGAAATAGCCATCTCGAAGCTCCTTGTCTATCCCAATCCACCACCAAGCTCCCATCCTTTCCCTCACACATGAAGAAGATGAAACTCCCTTCTCCTCCTGTTATGCCCCAAGCACAAGGTCTCTTCCCCTAGCATCCTTGATGCACGACGAAGAAGATGCTTCCCTCAAGCCCACTGCTTAATCTGCTCTTCTCCCTCACACCAAGCCCTCCTTACTTTTTCCATCCATTGTCAAACCATTCCAATTCTCCTCCCTTCAAATAAAGAACCCAGAACTCTTTTCTCCCCTTTTAGGACAGGAGATGTCTCCCCTCCCCCCTTCACTTGGCGTCGAGATACCACTTATATACTCAAGCCCCTAGGATTAAAACTTAACCGTTGAACTTGGAAAATTGTTGGTGTTGCTCGACACCCACCCCAAAATCTCTCTTTGGTTCACGGGTGTTACAGTTCCACATCGGTGGGTTGGTAAAACTAAATATATGTTGTTGATGTTATAGATATATTGTATTATGTGGATGTCCATTATCTGTCCATTATTATAAACCCTAAAACCTAATATTGTATCATATATATAAATATATATATATATATATATATATATATATATTGTATCCTATGCAACAGATGAATAACAGAGAGAACTGTTTCCCTAAATCTCTGTTTATAACATATTATCAGCACGCTGTAAACATATTATCAGCACGCTATATCATTAGTTTGACAAAGAGTGTATTTTTTGTTTGAAAGAGTAATTTATACCTCAGAAATAAACATCGACTTTTACATCTCCGTTCCCGGGAACACTCAACGAGACTTCTACGTTTTGTTCCCTCTTAGCACCGTCTTTTCTAGGCCTGGGCAAACGGTTCAACCCGAAAGAACCGAACCGAAATAACCAAGTTTATTCGGTTTCGGATGTCCAGTTATTAGATATAAACCGATCGGCAGAACTTTAATTGGAGTTCGGTTCACGATTTGGTTCGGTTCGGTTCGGCAGACACTAACCGATCGGGTTTCTTGGTTAAGGAAGAATCATATAAAAAGACAAAAATCTTATATCTACTTTCATTTCTAGTTTTTTTTTTCTTTACTGCGAAAGGAGAAGTCCTCTTCTCTCTCCTTTTCTTCTTCGACTCCTTCTCTTTTCTTTATTCCTTCTTAAACTTGTTCTTCACCATCTCTTCATTATCTTCTTCTTCTCTTCCCATGCGACATAATTTCTCACTCAACATCGATCCATGGCATGTGTTTATCACTAGATTCGTCTTTACCAGCCTTCTCATCACCTAACTCAAGACTAGATTCACTGGTAAGTCTTCGTCTCTTATCGGTTTTCAAATTTTTTGTTTTTGTTTTTCTCTTTTTTCAGTTTTAGATGATGGATTTTTGATTGCATGTGATTCTGACGATGGTAGGACAGAGTTTGTTGGCTTTACATGGAAGAATACATCGGATCATGTTGGCTTTATGAAATGTTGATGAATAATCATGAATCACATTTTATTGACTTAGTCTATTTTTTGAAGTGAATATGACTTTATGTTATAAGAGAAAAATAAAAAGCCACTGTAAAATTTGCTATAAAAATGGCCATGAATGTGGATAAAAAAAAATAAAGTTATGGTCAACGTGACTAGTTTCTTCAGCTAGAAGTGAATAATAACTACAAGATATATTTATCTCATATATATATATATATGAGATACATCATATAGATTCATGATTTAATATCGTCGATCTATAACATATTAACTTTTACGTAATCTGTTTTTGGATGCGTTATAACACATGCATCATCTAATATTTCATTATTTAACAACGTTATTACTTTGGCATATATCGTGTCGCTTAAACGATCTATGATGGTGAAATTGTTTCATTACTTTGATTATTTTATTATTTGGTTTGGTGAATTGTTGGTTTGCGTTGGTTTGTTAATCGTTGTTTGTGAATTTTGATGTTTATGCCTCGTACTGTATATTACACGTACATGTTTGAAATAATTAGATTGGTTCTGTTAATTCTCTCAAACCAAAGGCATAATTAATTATTTTATTATAATATAATCGAAACATAGATGTGTATGACAACCCATCGTTTCATATGTATGTGTATTTTCTTTAGAATTTGGGTTTAGAAAATTATTTATTAATCCCTTTGATACATGATGATTATCTATGCATCATCGGTTCTTTTATTATTATTTAGGTTTATTGGTTATTAAGTTTGGTTTAGTATATCATTAGTTTGACAAAGAGTGTATTTTTTGTTTGAAAGAGTAATTTATACCTCAGAAATAAACATGGACTTTTACATCTCCGTTCCCGGGAACACTCGACGAGACTTCTACTTTTTTTTTCTTCTTAGCACCGTCTTTTCTAGGCCTGGGCAAACGGTTCAACCCGAAAGAACCGAACCAATATAACCGAGTTTATTCGGTTTCGGATGTCCAGTTATTAGATATAAACCGATCGGCAGAACTTTAATTGGAGTTTGATTCACGGTTCGGTTTGGTTCGGCAGACACTAACCGATCGGGTTTCTTGGTTTAAGGAAGAATCATATAAAAAGACAAAAATCTTATGTCTACTTTCATTTCTAGTTTTTTTTTCTTTACTGCGAAAGGAGAAGTCCTCTTCTCTCTCCTTTTCTTCTTCGACTCCTTCTCCTTTCTTTATTCCTTCTTAAACTTGTTCTTCACCATCTCTTCATTATCTTCTTCTTCTCTTCCCATGCGACATAATTTCTCACTCAACATCGATCCATGGCATGTGTTTATCACTGGATTCGTCTTTACCAGCCTTCTCATCACCTAACTCAAGACTAGATTCACTGGTAAGTCTTCAGATCTTATCGGTTTTCAAATTTTTTGTTTTTGTTTTTCTCTTTTTTCAGTTTTAGATGATGGATTTTTGATTGCATGTGATTCTGATGATGGTAAGACAAAGTTTGTTGGCTTTACATGGAAGAATACATCGGATCATGCCGTCATCGGATCATGCTGGCTTTATGAGATGTTGATGAATAATCATGAATCACATCTTATTGACTTGGTCTATTCTTTGGAGTGAATATGACTTTATGTTATAAGAGAAAAACAAAAGGCGACTGTGAAATTTGCTATAAAAGTGGCCATGAATGTTGATAAAAAAAAAATAAAGTTATGGTCAACGTCTACTAGTTTCTTCACTAGAAGTGAATAATAACTACAAGATGTACTTATCTCATATATATATATATATATAACGATGAAAGAAACTAGTGTGAGACAATTTCCAGTATTTTTCTATAATATTAAGAAGTATTAGAAAAAGTATATAAAGCTCTCAAAAAGTATATATATTATTGTCTATGGAAACACAATTTACTATTAATGTGTTAGAGTCTCCCAAATCTCAAAGTTAAAAGGATCTAAGATATAATACATTACCCAATTTGAGAATATTATTGATTACAGAGTGGAAATCAAATCAAGATTGATAGACATGAAGCGTCATCATCTCGAGAGGGAAAATTAAGGAATTCCACACACTGAGGTGATGGAACAGATATAATATTATGTTCACATACAAAATGAGTTTAATCACTCATATGATAGAGCAAATATTGAGTATTTGAAAAGTAATCATGTTGAGACAATAAGGAAAGAAAATTACTTTGAAATCATAAGAATTATTACCCAAGACAATATAAGTGTTTTAGAGATTACATTCATTATCTAGAAGGTAAAATACTTTGTGAGAATCTCATTATTTGGCAGAACCGGTTAAGCCATTCCGGTTCAGTAATGATGCGAAAGAATAATCAGAAATTTCTGAAAACATTCACTAGAGAACCTGAAGAGTTTTCATAGTGATTTATTTGTGTGCTGCTTTACAAAGCAAGCCGATTATATGGCCTTCACCGACCCCATAAATATGGATAGTGTCAATTTTTTAGTATGTATACAAAGAGATATTGTGGATTGATCATCCACCAAATATTCTTGTTATTAACTTACAACATAGAGTTTGCAAGAGTATTTGGTTAATTGACAATGGTGGTGAAACCAAGCTATGTAATTGACATAAATGACTATATATGTCAATAAATTCACATCAGGCCAACAAATTATTATGAGTACTCCCCACTATAATTGGTTTGGGTCAGAAACCAGATATATTCCATCTAAATATGTTATACATGTTGGTTGCTCCACCACATCGATATAAGATGGGATTAGAAAGAATGTTGGAAATATGTTGGATATAGATCTCTCTTGATGATTGAATATCTCGAGATGCAGAGACTGTTTATTTAGTGAGTCAGTCTTTCCAACATGAGGAGGAAAAAATAAACAGTTGGTAAAGAAATAGATTGTAAAAAATTATCTTGATCCTCGTACTAAGAAATGTGCGCTAGAAATTAAAAAGATAATTTATTGGCAAAGTTTGCAAAGATGCTAAAAGCATGCAAGAGCCATTTTCTGATCTTGAGTGTAAAAGTCACATATATCAGTTGTTCTCCAATTAAAGTCCTAGAAGGATAAGATCAACTGCTAGTAAGTCTAAAGATTGCATGAAGTGTGATAGACTTATGGTTCTAATTATAAGCATCCTCGTAAAAGAAAAGGAGCATAAATTAATATGGCATCGAGGAAGCATAGAGTTATGAAAAATCTCTAGAAGAGATCTAGAGACTTAGACATGAGTAAAAAAGAGATTCAGGTACCTGAGAATCATTATGAAAGAAAATCTCAACAAGTTGAGTCATGTCTAGAATAAAAGGAACCAAAAAAGCAAATCGACGTCGTATTATGTTTGCGTGCAGTGTTGCAGTTCATGATGTTATGAATAAAAATCGGGGATCATAAACCGCGGTTAATAAAAAAAGTTGAAAAATGTACACAAAGAATGATTGGTTAATCATTGAAAGAAGTAACCATAGAATAGTTCAAGTCTTTTAAAGAGAAAATATTTGGATTTGTAGTCCTTACACTTGAAACTGTAAAATGAATGGGGCCTAAGGGAATCTTAATGAGATATAATGTATATTTAGTAGTACAATGATTCTCACAAATAATTGATATTGATTATGAGAAATATACTCTCTTATGGTGGAAGCAACTATTCTAGATCCCTTATGAGTTGGACAATAAGAGCAAAACTTGATTCAGTCTACCCTTAAAGTGATAATATTGCTAGAAGAAATATTTTATATCCCTCAAGAACGTTGTAAAAACGAGAAAAGTATTTGGGGAGAAAAAGATGAGAGTTTATCTCTATGAGAGAATCATGTCTATAGATCATTGTTGTTGATCTTAAGGATCTCATAGTGTGTTGAAAATAAATCGAAAAAAAACTAAGGGAAATCTTAGAGTTGTGTAAATCCGAGATTGAACACTGATTGTAATTGTGTTCAAGAAGTATTTTCAATAGAGTTTTAGGACGTAGGCATTTGCTGAACCTCGTTAAAATAAAAAATGTGTTTGTCTCTTGTTTCTTCTGCATTTACAAGTGGTTCTTGTTAAAAGAAAGGTACAAAAATAGGTTAATGATGAAAATGTTATCTGATCTCCGGTAGAGATTTCACATACCAATGAATATATAGAGAAATGATCAAAGATCAAATAGTACTCCTGAAAGATGGAGAAGTTGGGTTGTATAAGATCAGATCTTTCATAAAATTTCTTGAGTTTCCAAATTTGACATCTGATGACAGAGATGTTATCTCAAGATGCTTCAATAATCTTACATAGTAAAATGGTCTTGAAGTACCATACTAAGAAGAAGAGTTGAAAGAGACAGATTTATAAAGAGAGTATGAATGACTTCTATGTATAAGATGATTGTTTGGAAGATTATATGTAAAGGAATATTTGGGATTGAAGTTCAAATAAATCTTCTATCTGAAAGGGGTGCAAATGACTTGAAGTCCAATGACCCGAGAGAATATATGGGTTCTGTTTATAAGAGTTCAGAAAAGATGATATATATGATCATAATGCATAACCTGAAGATGATGTTTTCAGGAGGAGAAATATGATCATGTGCGTGGTTGTACTCTTTTTCCTTTATCATGGTTTTTATCCCATTGAGTTTTTTCATGAAAGGTATTTAACGAGACAACAAAAGAACAAAGATAAATATCTAAAGATATTTATTATGATTTAAATAGTGAAAGACTATCATCAAAGTCTTTGACATACATTGATGAGATCATGAGAGACGAAGATAATGATTAAGATGAGTCATTTAAGAGACCAATAGCCTGCAGACAAATGGTGATGTAAGGTGATATACATGTCCTACAAATTTGTTCAAGTGAAGATTTGGTGAACCATTTTTACCAATGCGTTTTCAAATACTACTTCAAGAAGTTACTTCATCATATTGGATTGTGACATTTTGAAGATTTCAAGTGATGCACTCAAGAGGGGGAGTAAAAGCGCGTTGCACTCTTTTTCCCTTAACTATGTTTTTTCCCACTCGGTTTTTCTGGTAAGTTTTTTAACGAGGCAGTATCTCATATGCGCATTTGGGACTACATTTTTATAATGGTCATCCAAGGGGGAGTGTTATAGATATATTATATTATGTGGACGCCCATTATCGGTCCAGTAGTATAAACCCTAAACCTTAATATTGTATACTATATATATGTTGTATCATATGCAACAGATGAATAACAAAGAGAACCATTTCCCTAAAACCTCTGTTTATAACAGTTGATAAATTAATAAATTTTATCTGCTCACAATTATAATATTATAATTACTTTAAAATATTTCACAAAATAATGATGCAAATACAACAAACAAACAATATAAAACTGTAATATACATTAAACAATTAAAATACTATAATATTCTAAAATAATAAGTATTCAGAAAGATATTTGTAGATTTTACCAAAGAATTGCAATATTAAGTAAACACTGTCTCAAACAAAATAACTTTTTTAAAAAAATATAACAATAATTTTTATTATTATATTATAATTTTTGAAAAAATGTTAATTCATGCTTTATAGCATAGGATATATCCTACTGTATGAGTAAATGACTTTTATTTCAGTAGTTCTAATGATTTTGATATAATTTGGGTTTGATTCTAAAGAGTTCATATAATGATTTTGATATTAAAGAATATTTTTTTGTATTTAAATAAATTAAAGGAAAAATTGTTGTTTTTTGGTTAACAATGTATAATAAGTAATTTCCATATTTTATTTATTATAACATGAATTTTCCGGTTTTAGTTTAAGTTTCAATATCTTAAAAACCTGTTAATGATTTTTATTTTCAGTTTTATTTAAGTTTTGAATTTTTTTTTTTAAACTAACTATTATAAGATTGAATTCATTAAACATATATAATCTTTATATTGGATATAGATATGTTTTTTTAACCATAAATGATTCAACAAAACAATTTTATTATTTTTGTTTCTAATATTAAAAAAATATATATTTTTGTTGGTCACTGGTCATACTTAGAGGGGGTATTCAACTTGATATTTTAAAGATTTAGTAGGATTTTGATATTTTAGAATTTTGAAAGATTTAATAGATTTTTAGGAGATTTGATTGTGTTTTAAAGTTTTTCTAATTAAGAAAGAAGAAAATTCTATGAGATTTTATGAGATTTTATTAGTAAATTTTGGATGGTTTTAAAATATTTTACAATACAAATAAAAAATCTATATATCAAGATATTTATTAATTCTGAGGAGATGAAGACGTAACTTATTGCCACCACCACATAGTCTAAATCTGGTCAAAATGATCCACCTAGTAACATATTCGATTATTGAGATGTGAGTTCTTGATTAAATCCTGCATCAAAGAAAATGAAGCTTCAAGCAGTGAGATGAAGAACAGAGGAAGAAGCTAAGCGAAGAAGATGAGCAAAAGGAAGAAGAAGTGTCTTGGAGAAGGTCAACGACAATTGAGGAGAAGAAAGAAGAAGACTACAAGGAAGTTGGGCTTGGTTTTCAACAAGTGGTCAGATTTTTCAATATAGACCTTTTTAGAGTAAAACGAGTTCTTGTTTGTTCTCTCTAGAAAAGAACAAAAACAGAGTAAACATAGAGAGAGAAGCAAACCTTTCTCTAGACAATAACAAAAACAGAATTATCGAACAGAAAGAATGAAAACAATATAAGAGGGAGAAGAGAGAGAGAGAGCTTGGCGAACAGAGATGGTGGTGGTTTGATTCATAGGAAGAGAGGAAGCTTCAGGTTCACCGGTGGAGAAAGTGGTTGCTGATCGACGGAGATTAGAGTTGTCGTCGGAGTTGATTTTTTTATGGATTGTTTTTTTTGTTTTTATGAAATCATTTAAAATCATACTTAGGATTTTATTAGTCATATTTGTCAACTAAAAAAACTAAAAAAATTAAAAAAACTAAAAAAAGTCTTACATAATCATTCAAGTAGCATTTTTAATAACATTAAATTTCAAGTAAGTTTTATGAATTCGTAATTAAATAACAAGAGATTTTAAATGATTTTACATAAATATGAAATTAAATAACAAGTGATTTTAAAAATACTCTAGAATCTTCAAAAATATAAGTTAGATACCCCTTTTAATCAATGATGTATTCTAACAAATGGTGTAAGAGAATGAAATAATCCTGATATTAAGTACATACGGTTATATAGTTGGTACATACATGTGATATATTTACTTTGTGGAATGTGTGGTCGAGTATTCACTTTTTTCCAAAAAAAATATATACAGTACAAGCATTACAGCTACCAATGAGAATGCGCCACGTGAGAAATCCACGTAAACGTCGCGAAACTTCTAAACACAAAACGCGCAAAGAGTCGTAAGGACGATATAAAAAATCTAGCTTAATAATCATCGCTTGTTTTGGTATATATTTTTTTTTCTTTTTAAATTAAAATCTCCTTTAGGTTGTTGTTGACGAAGAAGAAGAACCCAGAATTTTACTCTTCAATGGCTTACGTCGAAGGAGGTACGAAGAAACTACAGATCTCTCTGATGAACCTAATCGTTTTCTCTATTTCTTTTTCGAACCTAACTGTTTTGTCGATCTGATTGTTCGTTTGTCAATCCTCAAATTAATCCAATTACTTGAGCACAGATTCCGGAATTAGAAACTATTAAGCGTTGATTTCTACGGTGATTAGCTCGGTTTTGTATGGATTGATCATGACTGTTTAAAAGGGGTTTCGATTTTTTTTTTTTTTTCTTGTTAGTCTGTGTCATCATGATGAGAAGAAATTTTCATATGGTTTGTGGAAGATGTGAGATTAGGTTAGAAAAACCAATTGGAATTGAAAGCTCGATGACGATGAACGTTCTAGGCTCTGGATATCTAAATTGTGCAATTCAGGTCACACTTAAGCAAAGTTTAAAACGTTTGAGAAAATTTATATTGGGAGAGGTTAGTGATTGTGCAGATTCTTTTGGGAAATTTTAGCGTTGGCGAGCTCATGTTCAATTGTTTGTGAATGATTGATGTTTTCTCTTTAATAGAGGGATTTGATGATTTGAGTGTATAGGAAGAAAACCACAACGTTTTTGATAAATCTAATAAGCGCATTAGGAGATTCATATAATGATATATTATCTTGTCTTACATTCTTCTGCTATTGTAGAGATTAGCTGATTTCTACGGAAATTGAAATTTCGGTATCTATGGAAGTAAGGATTTATATATGCCTGAACTTGGATTGATCATGAATGTTTGTCGTTTTTTCATTTGGTATTCTCTGTCTCCATCATAAAACAATTTATGGAAGATGGAAATTAGATTAGGTCAGTTATTGTTTGTTATTTTACGGTTCTCAGGAATCTAATTTGTATAGAAAGTTCGATGTGGCGACATTTTGAACTTTTAATATCTAAATTGTGCTATTCAGGTCACCCTTAAGGAAGTTTGAATGTTGATATTGGTAGATGTTAGTGAATAATGTCTGAGTAATTGTTAAACTTGCATTCGTTCGAGAAATTTAGTGTAAGCGAGATCATGTTCAATGGTTTGTGAATCACTGATGCTCTGTCTCCTAGAGAGAAGAGAAACATTCTTAAAATACAGATCGTTACCGCAAATATTAACTGTTTTTTGACACTGACAAACTATTATTGAACATGTACCAGGTGTGGTTAAAGCGAAGCGACCAATATGGAGACTGAGGACGATCAAAGATTTTTTCTTGTCCATCATTAATCTGATACAAGTCTTCTTTATGACCATGTTCTCGGTGAGGTTTTACTTCCATTTCTTGAGTTATTACATTCCATAATCTGAGCTGTCACAAGCTATGGCTAACTTGAATATTGGTCAGATGGAGAAATCAGATGCTTACAGGAAAGGTTCTAAGGCTAACAAGAAGTGGGGTGGNGAAGAAATTTTCATATGGTTTGTGGAAGATGTGAGATTAGGTTAGAAAAACCAATTGGAATTGAAAGCTCGATGACGATGAACGTTCTAGGCTCTGGATATCTAAATTGTGCAATTCAGGTCACACTTAAGCAAAGTTTAAAACGTTTGAGAAAATTTATATTGGGAGAGGTTAGTGATTGTGCAGATTCTTTTGGGAAATTTTAGCGTTGGCGAGCTCATGTTCAATTGTTTGTGAATGATTGATGTTTTCTCTTTAATAGAGGGATTTGATGATTTGAGTGTATAGGAAGAAAACCACAACGTTTTTGATAAATCTAATAAGCGCATTAGGAGATTCATATAATGATATATTATCTTGTCTTACATTCTTCTGCTATTGTAGAGATTAGCTGATTTCTACGGAAATTGAAATTTCGGTATCTATGGAAGTAAGGATTTATATATGCCTGAACTTGGATTGATCATGAATGTTTGTCGTTTTTTCATTTGGTATTCTCTGTCTCCATCATAAAACAATTTATGGAAGATGGAAATTAGATTAGGTCAGTTATTGTTTGTTATTTTACGGTTCTCAGGAATCTAATTTGTATAGAAAGTTCGATGTGGCGACATTTTGAACTTTTAATATCTAAATTGTGCTATTCAGGTCACCCTTAAGGAAGTTTGAATGTTGATATTGGTAGATGTTAGTGAATAATGTCTGAGTAATTGTTAAACTTGCATTCGTTCGAGAAATTTAGTGTAAGCGAGATCATGTTCAATGGTTTGTGAATCACTGATGCTCTGTCTCCTAGAGAGAAGAGAAACATTCTTAAAATACAGATCGTTACCGCAAATATTAACTGTTTTTTGACACTGACAAACTATTATTGAACATGTACCAGGTGTGGTTAAAGCGAAGCGACCAATATGGAGACTGAGGACGATCAAAGATTTTTTCTTGTCCATCATTAATCTGATACAAGTCTTCTTTATGACCATGTTCTCGGTGAGGTTTTACTTCCATTTCTTGAGTTATTACATTCCATAATCTGAGCTGTCACAAGCTATGGCTAACTTGAATATTGGTCAGATGGAGAAATCAGATGCTTACAGGAAAGGTTCTAAGGCTAACAAGAAGTGGGGTGGCGGCGGGGGTGGTGGTGGTGGTGGTAGCGGTGGTGGCCCCCCTCGACCTCCTCGTGGGGGCCTAGACAATGTGCGTGGCTTGAATGATATCCGTGGAGCTGACCACAGTAAGTAACCCGAGATGAATTTGATATTTAGTCCTTTTGGATGATAATGTGAATGATTCATAGTTTGATTTTGACATGAATTTGATGAATGGAAAATTTTATTGGTGGTTTTTCAGATTCCCTACCGGCATGTGGCTCGTGCTGTGGCTGAGCCTCGTTCATGTGGAGCGCCTAAGAATAAGCGAACGAATTATATCATATACATATTATCTAGTGTTGAAACGATGCCTTGTAATTTGAGGAAGCAATGAACGAAGATTCTGGTGTATTTTTATTTGCGTCTAATCAAGCTTTTTGTATTTAGATGGACGTGTGAAGTTGTCCACCTCTAATAGTTCGTAAATTACATCCAACTTAAATACAGTATTTGGGTAGAGATTCAAGTGAAGAAATTGTGTTGTCAACGAAACTAACTAAGTAGATGTGTCAATTTGAATTTGAAGCATTGCTTTAGATTGCAATGTTGCTTTTAAACACCGTGTGTAATCATCTCACAAGTTGATTGCTTGGTGTTTATGGAAGGATCTAAGTTAAATGATGCCAGCAAAAAGATTGATATTTTCTTCATCACACTACCGCAAATCTCCTCTTCAACTTTGCAGAACTATGCGGTTCCTGAGGTCATTCACCAATTTCTTTTTCAATTAAGTCCCGAACGTTTTGTTGTTGATCATAAGGAAACATAATGTATATGCATTCTGTTGTTCTGATTGAGCTCATTAGCAAGAAATTAATTAAACTAGAATTTTTCTGAAACAAGAACAAAATAAAAGTTAACAGATGCATGATCAGGAACCAATGCGAACGCTGAACCTTTTCTCTAATCTCACTGAGTATGTAAACTACCCTGCACATCATTAGCAGCTTGTTTTTTCCCTCTCAAAGCGGTAGAGTAGGAAACCTTAACACCAAGTCTTTCTTCAACCAAACTAATGAGATTTTTCGGTTTTAGAGAGTTGAGTTCACCTTGATAGTTCTCGCGCAAAACAGATGCAACTAATTGTGGTGTCCCTATTCTTTTATCTCTTCTTGTACCTGTCGTTAACCGAGAGCATGTATGCATCTTGTTATAAGTTCTAACAGAGAAACGATCCAAATTCTTAAGCATCGACACTCGTAGAGACCATTTGCAACTACTATCACGACATTTCAACACGTATAATCTAGTCGATGACTTGAACGTAGCGACCTCAAAACAGTTTCGGATTATACCTCTGTCAACTACATCTTGAACCGCCTGCTTACTCTCAAATTCTTGACCTATACTCAAACCAATACCATCTTCCCATTCAAGACTTCCAACCTCATCCCCTCGTACATCAGGTGTACTATCAACATCAACAAACATACCAGAGTTATCCACGTACGCAACATCATCACACGGATCCAACGGCGCATACTGTCCCAACGGTTCAAATCCTACGTTACCATCATTAACTCTAGAACCACTAGGAATCTCATCATTCCTTACATCAATTCCACTTCTTCCATCCTCTCTCGAAACTTGCTCACCACAGCTCTGGTTCTGTTCAACACCTTCGACGAGTTCCACATGCAAAACATCTCTACGCTGATTCTGATCTCCTTCCATTAAATATCCTAGAACATCTTCATCATCCAAGATATACGTTTGCCTCTTGGGATCCTCAAGCAACGGGATGTAACTTAACCTCAACATTGAGGTAGCTTCGTCTAACATAATCTTCTTGCATATTCTATTAACCAACCCTGAATAAGTGAACTCCTCCAGTAACCCTTTCATCACCAGTGTGTAAACCCTATCTTCTTTTCGATTCCATCTTACATCGTTTCCGTTCTTTGAATAATATCCTCCGTAATCAAAACGTACGACTGTGCAGTGACCATCTTTCATTTTCTTCTAACCAAAGAACAAAAGAGAACAAGAACACATTAGTAATATATTACTTTTTTCACAGTCTAGCACATTTTAACCTCTGGAGTCCATAAATAGTTCCCAGTGCATATATTCTTACATTATTTAAGGATTCAGTGAGCATAGGGAAAAAAAAAAGCTTAATTGAAATCCTAAACTGGAAACAGAAGCACAATAATACAAGAAGAAAGGACCAGAAAAAAAAACCTGTAGATTGAAGTTTTGGCTTTAGCAAAGAAGAGCTCGTTGGAGGAGGACGACGAGTCGACGGCGAAGGATGAAATTTTCAGATTGACCCTAAATCATGAGATCTGTCTTCCTTTCCGTGTTGAACATCGTGCCGGTTATAGTTTTCTCAAACAAACTATATCCCGTTTTAAGTTAATCAAACAGTGTGACGTTTCGGGTTTCTCCAAACAAACTACTCCGTTTTTATGTTAATACATGGTTCGCTATGTTTTTGCAAAGTGCGAGTACTAAGACTTAAAAGAAGACAAGACAAACATGTCCGAAAACAGCTAAAATCAACAATAACTATTTGTCAAATATTTTTTTATATCCAAATTTTAACTCTGTAAATAACAACTTAAACTATATTAAAATTTAAATTTGTTAACTAAACTATATAAAATGTTGTCAATTTCAACTTCTGTTCGAACAGTATTAAATTAGAGTTTAATAATGTTGAGTCAGACAGTCCGTGATATTAACGTAGCATTGGGACTTACCAAATCAACTTCGTTTTGGTCATTTTTAGGTATTTTATAGCAAGAAATTATAAAAAATGAAGTCTCACAGCACATTCGAAAACGGACTCCAATAACTTTTTTTGTCAAACGTTTTGTTTCTCGTCACAACACACCTAAAAAATAACCAAAACAATTTAGTTTTGGTTATTCCCAGTGCCATGTGGATGCCACAAATCATAACATCATTAAACTATGATTTAAAATTGTTCGAACACAAGTTAAAATTGACAACATTTTATATAATTTAGGTAGCAAATTTGAATTTTAATACAGTTCAGATTGTTATTTGCAGGATATTGAAGTTTAGGTATGAAAATCGTTTCGCAAATAGTTGAGATTGATTTTGACCATTTTTCAAAGTTCAAACCCGTGTTATCACTTTCTAGAAGCTTTTGTGGTTCCTAGAATGAGGAACTTATAACGTTTTGTTATATTTTGATACTGTAAATGGCTATGGACTTCAAACTTATAGCAGCAGGGTTGCGTCATTGTGGGAAAATACAAGCTTTAAAGCGTGGGGAATCGATTCAGGCTCATATAATCAAACAAGGGATCTCTCAAAATGTGTTCCTTGCTAATAACGTGATCTCAATGTACGTGGATTTCAGGCATTTGGGTGATGCACATAAAGTGTTCGATGAAATGACTGAGAGAAATATTGTCACCTGGACGACGTTGGTTTCTGGGTATACTTGTGATGGAAAACCCAATAAGGCTATTGAATTGTACAGAAGCATGTTGGAATCCCAAGAAGAAGAAGAAGGGCCTAACGAGTTTATGTATTCTGCGGTTTTGAAAGCGTGTGGGTTAGTGGGTGATCTTCAGTTGGGTCGTTTGATTCATGAAAGAATTGCTAAAGAGAATCTGAGTAGTGATGTTGTTTTGATGAATGCTGTTGTAGATATGTATGTTAAGAATGGGAGGCTTAGTGAAGCTAATAACAGTTTTAGGGAGATTTCACGGACTAATTCAACTTCTTGGAACACTCTTATTTCTGGTTATTGTAAAGCAGGTTTGATTGACGAAGCGGTTAGTTTGTTTCACCGAATTCCCCAGCCAAATGTTGTGTCTTGGAACTGTATGATCTCAGGATTTGTCGATAAGAGTAGTCCTCGTGCGTTGGAGTTTCTAGTTAGGATGCAGAGAGAAGGACTTGTGTTAGATGGTTTTGCTTTACCGTGTGGCCTTAAAGCTTGCAGTTTTGGAGGCTTATTAACAATGGGTAAACAGTTGCACTGCTGTGTTGTAAAGTCAGGTCTGGAGTCTAGCCCGTTCGCACGCTCTGCTCTTATTGATATGTACGCGAACTGTGGCTCTCTAATTGATGCAGCTGATGTTTTCCATCAGGGAAAACATGCCCTGTGTAATAGTGTTGCTGTTTGGAATTCTATGCTCTCAGGGTTTTTCATCAACGAGGAGAATGAAGCAGCATTAGCTCTGCTT
This sequence comes from Camelina sativa, assembly GCF_000633955.1. Classification (NCBI taxonomy): domain Eukaryota; kingdom Viridiplantae; phylum Streptophyta; class Magnoliopsida; order Brassicales; family Brassicaceae; genus Camelina; species Camelina sativa. The sequence goes on from NW_010921743.1 coordinate 29,982, forward strand.
TTGCGGATGCATCAGTCAGATTTGTGTTTTGATTCCTACACTCTAAGTGGTGCTTTAAAGATATGCATCAACTTAGTCAACTTGAGACTTGGGCGTCAGGTACATGGTTTAGTTGTAACCAGTGGTTATGAGTTGGATTGCATCGTAGGAAGCTTTCTTGTTGATTTACATGCAAACTTCGGGGATATACAAGATGCGCATAAACTGTTTCATAGACTTCCAAATAAAAATATCATCGCTTTCTCTGGCCTGATACGAGGCTGTGTGAAAGCAGGTTTCAATTCTGTAGCTTTTTATCTGTTCAGGCAATTAATCAAGTTAGGACTCGATGCTGATCAATTCATCGTCTCAAGTATTCTCAAAGTCTGCTCGAGTTTAGCGACTCTTGGATGGGGCAAACAAATTCACGGGTTGTGTGTAAAGAAAGGTTATGAATCAGAGCATGTCACAGCGACAGGACTAGTACATATGTATGTAAAATGTGGTGAGATAGACAATGGTGTAGTGTTATTTGATGGTATGTTGGAACGAGATGTTGTCTCTTGGACAGGGATAATTGTTGGATTCGGACAAAACGGACGAGTAAAAGAAGCGATTCAGTATTTCCACAAGATGATCAGTTCGGGAGTTGTACCAAATGAGGTAACTTTTCTGGGGCTTCTTTCTGCTTGCCGACATTCTGGGCTACTTGAAGAAGCAAGACTATTCCTAGAATTGATGAAATCTGAATATGGGCTTATACCGTATCAAGAGCATTATTATTGTGTAGTTGATCTTCTTGGTCAAGCTGGGCGATTCCAAGAGGCAGAAGAATTGATAAACCAAATGTCGTTGGAGCCAGATAAAACAATATGGATGTCTCTGCTCACTGCCTGCGGAACTCACAAGAATGCCAGACTGGTTACCGTAATTGCTGAGAAATTGCTCACGGCGTTTCCGGAAGATCCATCTGTTTATACATGTCTTTCAAATGTTTATGCTACGTTGGGCATGTGGGATCAGTTAAGTGAAGTGAGAGAAGCTGCTAAGAAGTTGGGGGCTAAAGAATCTGGAATGAGCTGGATCGAGATTGCCTGAAGCAAAATGTAAATTGTAGGGTCATCTACGCACTCAAATGAAAAGCTTCTTTAACCTCATCTCTCCCTGGCTTGCTAGAAGTTGAAGATTCTTGAAGGCATGTTTTCCCCTTGTTTTTTTTTAAAAAATTTGGCTAGGGAATACTTTAATGCTAGTTAAACAAATTATTGTAATTATATTACAAACCTTCTCATTTTATTGAAAAATATGGACGTTAAAGATTCTCTAACATCGTGTATCATCTGTTAAAAGGACATCAGACAATTCATTTCAATGCAGATGTGGCTTTTCCTTGATTGGAAGCGCATATGAAAGAGCTTTTGTAATTTTATCATCTAATCAACATTTACTAAAAGAGCATATAAGGGAGCATTTACAAGCTGCAAATGCTCTTATATGTTCTCTTCCTCAATGCTGAGTTTAAGTGTATAATAAGTAAGTTATGGTTATAACTTGTAAGCATAATAATGGTACATATATCTGAACAAAGTTCTTACTCAGATGCCATCTACAGTACTACTCTTGTCATCTCACAAAACTAATATTCTCTGTCTTCTCTGTTTTGAAGGAAACAACCTTTTTCACGTCCACTAGAAATGGTGATTAACATGTTCCACGTATGGGCTTTGAACGTGACCGCCTTGGATATATGATGCATCCTGAAATATGGTGACAATCGCCATATATTGTTCGTGCTCCGATCCGATTAGTTGTTCTACTAACTGATGAGTGTGTTCTGAAACCTTCATTCAGATGTAGTAAAGTCCCCAGAAAAGTAACTGTATTCCTTTTGGTTATTCAATATATAGCCATATATGATTTTGCAGCACATTCTTCCACTTACAAGGACTGGACAAATTTTGGGTATGAGGCGAACTATTTCATGATATACAAAGAACAAAAAAAAAAAAAAAAA
>NW_010921743.1:32442-37422 GCF_000633955.1 Camelina sativa
AAAAAAAAAAAAAAAAGACTGAAGGGTAAATGGTCCTGTAATGTGAAATGGCGAGTAAAGAATAATGAGATGAAAAATAATAAAAAAAGATACGAGGAAGTTAATACTTCGTGATCTAAGAATCGAATTGGCTTATAATTTCTTTTTTTTTACTCTATCATTTGTTGATCGGAATCGACGTGGCCGAAGATGTCTGGACAGTCTGCCCATAATCCATTCTCTCGGGCTTCCCAGTAACCTCCTTTGTATCGGTAAGACTCACTTCCTTTCTCCTTCATGAACCACCTCGGCTTCCATCCTCTCTCCTGCATCTTCCTAGCCTGTCTCATCATACGGCCCAGTTTATAGCTTTGTGAGTTCTAATTCAGTATATATTTCTGAGAAAACCAAAACATAGGAACAAAAACCAAAAGAAAAGAAATTGTGCAGTGGTGGTGCAACTTGTATTACCTGACGTTGTCGCTGTTCCAGCCGCAACTTCTCTGTGTTGGCCATTTCAAACTCTCCATTTTCCAGATATCTCTGGTCAGGTCTCAGTCTTGAATCCGTTGGTGGCAGCCTCTCCTAAATTAATTTCTCCTTCAGGTCTGAATGTCTCCTTAATAAATTCATTTATGAAAATAACAAACGGAGTTCTCTATGGAATTTACCTTCAGCCCAGGTGTAAGCTCATTCAACGTGATTGCGAAACGTGTTAGATTATACTTTGTTGCGTTTCCAGGAGGTTTGCTCCGTTTCCAGAGAAGTTGAGCTCCTGACATAGCTTCACTCAGTTTTCCCTTCCCAGAACAATCACCCGTGACAAAGTGCATGCTCTCATCCCATTTCCCAAACATAGTTGCAACTGTCTTCCCATTTTTGTCTTGAACTATACCATGAACCTGTGACAAGGACAAGTTACTTAATGCCCCACAACGTAGATCTCAAACTATCACAGCTACATCTGGGAAGAGAAACGTAACCAAAATATCTCATTCCAAAACCAAACTTTTACTTTGGAAATAAAACAGTAACAATACCTTATTCCAAAACAGAGCAAAATACACTGAAATTCTTTCGTATGTATAGAAAAGTACGTTTTGTATTACTATATAACATATAATATCCATTGAAGTATGATTTCTATTCGATACAAAAATGGAACGAGAGCCAAACCAAACTGAAACTTTCCAACTTGAACAAAACCAAAATAGGTTCTAATTTAGTTATAATTTTCTCGATAAACGACTAACCAAATGTCACTCCTAATCACAATATGTGAACATGATCAAAGTTAAAACGCACCTGATGAGGATTTCGGTCTATGATGGACTGCTCCTTGAATTTAAGTTTACATGAGTATTCAGCACTGCCCTCAATACGCATTGTACCGTAATGATCACAGTACAATTTACCAAGTATGAGATTGTATATTGATGTAGTCACCTATAAGTTGAAAGAAAGAATAGTATCAGTGAAAAAGTAACATACAAAATGGTTATTTGCTTGGTAAAGGTTTGATTGGTACCTTACTCCACTGAAGGATTTCTCCATCGTCAAATTGCAAAGTCAATACACCAACAGGATCGAGCTGAATAGATCGACCCCAGAATTTGCTCCTCAGATTGCTGTCTCCCCAGAATTTCCATCCCGTGCCATCACAATGGCATGCCACAACCATAGGATGATGGCTGACCTGACACCAAAACGAATAAGAGGTCTGAATAGCTATAGCAAATGAGTAAAACAGAGAAAAGTACATTTGCGTGTGGTGAACTGAAACCTTTTCTGAGAAAAATCGAAGGCCTTTGTCTGGATAGTCTGCCTCGTAAGTTTCACCTAACAATGGATTAAAAGGTTTGCACATTCTTCCTTCGGTTGATGCATACCCAGATACAGCAAAAGCAGCTACATTAAGAATCCTCATGAGGCTATTTCCCTGAAAAAGTTCCACGTACTTAGCAACATTCAAGATGCTACCATAAGGGTTTAAGATGGGACAAGCGTTCAGATGGTTTACCCTTTTGCCATATTCAAATGCTCGGTCAAGAAGGTATGAATATTCCAAATCCTCAAAACATTTCTGTAAAGAAGATAGTGGCTCGTTGAAGTAAACAGGAAGACAGACTTTTGTTAGATCCTTGCCTATATTGTCTTTGATCATTGACCAAAGGCTAACACTTTTCTCTTTTTCAACCGGATCAGGTAAATTCTTCCTCCTTTTAACACGAGGATAGTTGCATCCAATAGTCTTGATGGAAGGATCAATATCATCTTCTGACTCAAAGCCACCATCATCAGACGAAAATGATGATGTACGAAAACCAGAACCACTACTCTTGAAAGAACTTGAAGAAAGAAAGTCACGTGTATCAAAAAAGGTATTTTCTTCCTCATCATATTCTTCCTCGGCAGCATCACCTCGTTCATTATCATCTTCAGATTCGGTGGCAGTACCTTCTGAGATAAAAAGGAACCAAGTCAAATGCAAACTCGAATCAAAACATAGGTACATGAAAGAGATATATCCAGGAATGCTAGGCTCGAGAATGGGAAGCTGGTAACTCACCACTGAACTTCTCATGTCTTAAATCACTGGAACCTCCATTTTCAGCCTGCCTTTGACTCTCATCTACAACTGTGTTTTCCAGATCTACCTTTTCTGNACATTCAAGATGCTACCATAAGGGTTTAAGATGGGACAAGCGTTCAGATGGTTTACCCTTTTGCCATATTCAAATGCTCGGTCAAGAAGGTATGAATATTCCAAATCCTCAAAACATTTCTGTAAAGAAGATAGTGGCTCGTTGAAGTAAACAGGAAGACAGACTTTTGTTAGATCCTTGCCTATATTGTCTTTGATCATTGACCAAAGGCTAACACTTTTCTCTTTTTCAACCGGATCAGGTAAATTCTTCCTCCTTTTAACACGAGGATAGTTGCATCCAATAGTCTTGATGGAAGGATCAATATCATCTTCTGACTCAAAGCCACCATCATCAGACGAAAATGATGATGTACGAAAACCAGAACCACTACTCTTGAAAGAACTTGAAGAAAGAAAGTCACGTGTATCAAAAAAGGTATTTTCTTCCTCATCATATTCTTCCTCGGCAGCATCACCTCGTTCATTATCATCTTCAGATTCGGTGGCAGTACCTTCTGAGATAAAAAGGAACCAAGTCAAATGCAAACTCGAATCAAAACGTAGGTACATGAAAGAGATATATCCAGGAATGCTAGGCTCGAGAATGGGAAGCTGGTAACTCACCACTGAACTTCTCATGTCTTAAATCACTGGAACCTCCATTTTCAGCCTGCCTTTGACTCTCATCTACAACTGTGTTTTCCAGATCTACCTTTTCTGTCTAGAGAACAATACAGGAAGAGCAGTATCTTAGCAGAACATAGCCGGAAGAGAGAACAAATAAACAAATTTTCATACTACTAAACTCTCTAGTAAAGTTAGCAGATTTTCTAAAACACTATAAACACAAAGGATGCGGGATACAATACCCAGCAAAATCAACAAAATTCACAATTTTTTCCTCAAGTAGAACACCGATAGATCATAACAGCCTCTCCAAATCAATACGACCATTGCACACAGATTATAGCAGTCAACATGAGATCTCAGTGAAAGATTTTAGTAGCTTTTTGTTGTTAAGTTGTAATACCTCCAACTGCCTAAGGGTATCAATGAGAAGCCACTGCTTTTGCTTGAGAAGCACCAGCTGGCTCTGGAGTGCTGAGAACTCAGACTTCATGATTTGCTCACAGTCCTGAATAGCTAACTCACTTACTCCTTCCTCAATCAACCTTAGCCTAAGCTTTTCAGTCGACATGGCCAAATTGTTAGTCGGAGCCATCAATTCACTGTTAGACATCCTTGGAAACATATCTTTGACAGCTAGTAAAGCCTCGACCCAAGTTGTTCGGTCCTCTCTTGTCTCTGCACGCAAGTGAAGCCTCTTGGTGCCAGTGAATATAGAAAACCTCTTATCATCTGATCTACTCTCCCTAACTGAAGAAACCTACACAGGACAAATAAAATCATCATGAATAAAAATAGTTTCAATCACAGTATGGATATGATCAATTTGCTGAACCTTGAGATGGACTTCTCCGAATGGCTTGCGCCGGAGTTGGCAACTACTACTGCTTCCACCACGCCTATGATGCCTAGAGATCATACGAGCAGACTCATCTCCGATGACTTTAGATCCTTTCTCAGTTTCAGGACTAACAAAGATCTTATCAGGTCCATGGATTTTATAATAAGAAAGCACACCATCTTGCAACACAAACCACCTAGGTCTCCATCCTCTACCATAGTTCACCCACTTATACAAAATCCCAGCGATTCCATTCCCAACGATATCGTTAATCTTAACATCAACCGGAGGTTCTCTAACCGCCGCCGGCAAAGCCAAAACGCGTTGCCCCAATCGATTCGCGACATCACTCTGGTGATTAAACGAGAGACTACGGATGAGATTGTGACTATCAGATTGACCTGAATGATGATGATGATGATGATGATGATGATGATGATTATAACTCTGAGAAGCAGATCGAGTCATAATCGGTTCGGATCTCGCTGAATTAAACGGTGCTGCTGCGGAGGAGGTAGCGTATATAGGTAGAGGCGGTTGTGGCTCCGGTAACGGCGGCATCGAAGGAGAGTGATCGGAGACAGTGGAAACGCAACAGAAGGGATGCATGTGGTGGTAGTAAGAGAAAGTCTTTTAAGATGAGAAATCGAATAGATTGAGTCCGTTGGATCCGATGATTGTGCGGCGGATGAAGACGACGGTGGTGGAGAGAAGAGAGAGAGTAACGTTCATGGCAGAGAGAGAGAGAGAGATGATTTTGAGAAATGATGAAGAAAGGGGAGAGAAGAGAGGTTGTTGAAAAATTTTGGTCAGAGAAGAAAAGCGAAAAGTTCGGTAGGAGAAAGAAGAAGAGTCACCGGAGAGGCCAAACCTTTTTTTTTTTTTT
>NW_010921743.1:39038-52372 GCF_000633955.1 Camelina sativa
TTTTTTTTTTTTTTTTTAAGTAAAAGGAATTTTACTGATAATACTAAGAATTAACCCGAAAATTCATTTTTGAACATGACATTTTTTTTTGTTAATTATTACAATCAATTTTTATTGTGGGTCTTCAAACTGATTTTATTATTTTCAAACAGATTTTGGGGAATATTTTAATAGCCTGTGTGTTTAGTAGAATTAAAAACAGCATATTTTGTTTTTGTGTGGTCATAAATTTCATTATTAACATAAATTTATATTAAAATTTTCACAGCAGTTTTAGCAAAAAAAACTTGAAGTTTAAAGTTATTTACAAAGAATGTCATTATGATTAAGACATTAAAAAAATCGAATAAAACAAATCTCGAGATAATCTTTTTATATCTTTGTTCCCAAAATTATCTCGATTTTCAATGCTAATTAAACCAATCAAACAACATTCAATACTTTAAAATTATAGAAACTAGAATATCTTAATTACATATTCGATTTAGATTATATGGAAACCGGAAATCATATAATTAATAGCAAATGGAAACCAATATCGCATATTCTAAATCATTGGTATATTACTCGCATATTTCATATAAGCTTTCTAAATCTTATTCAAATATTCTGAAATTGTGAGATCTTGAAAATATTATCTACTTTCCCGACAAGTTTATCGCTAATCACTTACCTACAACCCTAGGATCTCCTTATAAGAGAGTATAGCGTAAATCAATAACTTAATTAATGAAATAAATAATCCTTAGAATCAAAACATAGTTTGAGCGAACATATTGGAAAGGTAAAAAAACAACAATAATTATAATTAAAATTTTCTGCTTGTGTGTTTCGTTTTTTTGGTGTTATGAGCTGTGGTGTATGAGCAGTATTTATAGACTTATAAGGATATTGAACATATTGATTTCAGCAACAATCAATATGTTAGTATACTCTCCTAATAGCTCAATATGTTCAAAAAACAAAAACTTAGAACATATTGATTGTTGCTGAAATCAATTTTATAATATTGAACATATTGATTTCAGCAACAATCAATTTTTTGTTTTTTTCCAGCAACAATCAGTTTACATTTCTGAAATTTAGAGTTTTTATACAACTTCTGCAATGAAAATTGGTTACTAACCATTGCATCCCTAGCTTGATCAAAATTATTGAGCTATTACGGCTGATTTTGTTGTGTATTACAGGCCACCTATCAAGCAAATGCATTTTACTAGAAAGTGTATTAATGGTAGAAGTGCATATTATCTAGCGTAGTTCAACATCTAATTGTAATCGAATAAGAACATCAAAGTTGAAGCTGAAAGATTGAGTGGAAAATATAAAAGAAAATCATATATAGTACCATTTCATAAGCAACAAAGAATTATATTTCACCGTCAACCATTCCAGTCACATTCAAATTCAGGTCTAACACTAGACACTCTCAACATATAAGTCTATTACATCAGGTGTATATTCTCATACGTACCTATGTGACTTCCAATTTAGAGCTTCAGTTCCGAGACATAATCAAGTCTAGAATTTGTCAATTTGATCTGGTAAAGGAACTTTGTAGTGTACAATAATAATCTATCTTTGCTGATATCCGTTGCCTTCCATGAATATACAAATAACAACCTCTCTTCTTTAATTGCTCATTCTATACATTATATATATTTTTTGGACAAACGAGGCTTTATATTAATCTCTTATTACTTTCCATTAGAGGAGTAAGGTTCTAAGTCAAAATAAGAGCAAACACAACACTTATTCCACATGTATATATCCTAAATAGTACTAAGACGGAGTGGGTATACACACAAAATATTAAGCCTGTTAAAAGACAGTCTTCACGGTTGAGTCTATGCAGATTACGGGTTTTAGCAAAGTACATAAGCGGTTTGACGGGTCATCCCAAAGACTACAAATAAAATGATTAAAATAAATATATTATATATAAATAATATTTTAACATAGTTATGTGAATATAATATGTGAAATATGTGATAATGTGAAGAAATTTACTGTATAACAATTAAGATATTAACAAAATATCAATATTATAAATTATTTTAAATTTTTTTTCTTTGCCACTAAATTTTTAAAAAATAATTAATATAAAATTTATGTCAGGGACATGTTTTGGAATAATTTTAACGACCATGGTCTTAGCGGGTAGACGCGCTGCGGTCCAAAAAAAAAATATGGACCGACCTGTTTGACACCTCTATATACATAAATATTATAAACAATAAGTACAACAACTTAATAATATAAAATAATATTAATACTATAGATTAATTTATAATAAAAATAATTTGCCGTGCGGTATACCACAGATTAAACCGTAGAATTAACAATCAAAATATAACTATATAATCTTAAACATCAAATAAAACGTAGAAAATTAACTAACAGTTATAATCTGAAATTTAATGATTTTAATAAAAAAATTATCCCGCGATGTACCGCATGTTAAAATCTAGTTCTTAGTAGATAAACGAACAATTAAAATGAAAAATGTCTTTTTCGATCACATGCATTACATTACTTTTCTTCGGTAAGTATAGAAAGAAGATTTTCTATTAAGTAGGATGATAATAAAAGCCATAAATTCTGAATTTACTTTCCATATTAACATTTTTTCCATGATTGTCGAATGTGGTAGAAATCATATAAGAATTTCCAGATCGAAACTATTTGTGATTGACAGCCTAATAATATAGATTTTCATGTATTGTAAAAGATTTCCAAATCTTTTTTTGACGGATTTTCACGACTTTATTAACATCATTCTATTAGAATTGAATAGGAATTTTACTCAATATCCTAATTAGTGACGTGTAGATAAAATTGGGTTTCTTCTAATCAGGAAACTAATTCGTAGAAGAAAGGTAACTACTGCATTTGGAGAAGACGATATCAATTCTTATAAATCCTCTTTTGTTCCCACTACGTCGAAACATTAAGAAATATAGCCAATTTAACTATAATCAATCTTTTGTACATTTTGTGTTATGCTTTTGAAGTTTTGCTTATTTAATTTGTTTTAATTACAACATTAACCCATAACCATTTTTCTAAAATAACATTTCATAGAAACTCAATTAATAGAACTATTTAAATCGATCTAATTTTGTTACGTTTATTGCCATAAAAAGCTTGACAATATCTATACCTTTCGAGTTTTCCAAAAACAACTCTACCTATTTATTTATTAATCCTATAGATAATCTACATACCTATTTTTACTAGATCTTTGAGATTGTATGATCTCTTAAATTTAAAATGGTTGGTTATACATTAATATGTATCTCTTAAATCTACACCATATTAGGTATCTCCGCGGTTCAAAATATTTAACCATATTGCTACGTCAAATTTATTTTTGCAGAGTACACTTAAAACATCTAAATTGAATATCTATTGATTATATATAATCCGGCGAGCTATAAATTTAAATTGAAGTATAGCTCACAATATTTATAGGTGTATAGATGTTCAAATGTACGTTGAAATTTAAATTTAGAGCTATATATACATTTTTGAAGTACATTTTGGGTTTTACCCTTTTATTTGTACTTACTACATTAAGACCCGTGCTAGAGCACATGTTAAAATTCATTTTATTTATATTGTAATTTTTTATAAAATATAATTTATGTGATTATTTTTAAATTTTTTTTGGATAAAATATTATGTAAGTTTTATATTGTTAATGATTCTAGATAAGTACCCGTGCTATAACACTGGTTAAATTATATTTTATACAAAATTTTGTATATTTTATATTTTAAAATAAAATTATAATATGGTGTATTAGTTTATGTACGTGAAGTTATTTTAACAATGTATATTCTACCTCATGACTTGAATGTCATTATAAGACATAATTTTGTGAATTTGGTTTTTAAAAAGCGAGTTATTATATTATGAGTAATTTAATACATTGTTATACTTTTTGTTTTAATATACTTGTTTTTTTTTAATTCTTTCATATTATAGTGACATATTATTGACATTGTTATAACAAACCAATTTAGAGTGTTTATAGTTTCTAACTTTAATATCAAGTTTCAATATTTTAAAAATATTTCAAAATAAATTATTTAAAGTTTATTATATTATATAAAATTATAAAATTTAACAAAAAGTATGAAATTGAATTTAAATATTCAAATTTTGATCTGTTATTCAGTAAAATTTTTAATTCAATAGATATTATTTTTCAAGAATAATATTAATAAAAATTGAATATTTTATAGATTGAATCATTTATATTTGTTTTTAAAAATTCAACTTATGGTATATCCGAAAATAAAACTATTTTTTAATTATAATAAATAATATGAGAATTTATCTGTTTCACAAAATGACTCATATATAAAAATGAGAGGTGAAGTATAATAATAATTAACAAATTAATATGTTAAGTTAGATATCAAAGAATTTTATTGGATGAATAATTTAATAAAGAAAATTAATATGGTATGTTAGATGATATCAAATGATTTTTTAGAATATTCTCTTTAAGATTTTTGGAAACAATAAATCAAGACTATACAAATAATATAAAACTTAATCTATAACCTATTTGTAACCAACTTATTAAAATTATATAGCCTACAAAAAAATGTTGTGTACTTCCATTTTATTATATAGGAGATTTACAAAGTTAATCCCTAACAAATTTCCAAAAATAGCATTATTTCAGATTTTGTTTCCTAAATATTTTATATTCCATTCCAACTAAAAAAATACAGCAAAATCAATATGGAAACAGAAATTATAATATATTTAGCCACATCTTCTATTGCAAACAAAGAAAACAACAATTTGATTCTCATTTTGTTTTCCAATAACTGTGAGCTTTGATTCTATATGTAAGAAGAAATTTGATTCACATTTATTTAAATATTATAATTAATATATATATATACTTAATAAAATTTTAAAATATTACAAATATGTAAAATTAAAAAAAGTTTAAAATCTTAACAAAATCTTCCAAATCTAATTATTAACAATAATCATATTGTCTACTGGGATATAAAATCTTAATTTTTAAAATTATAATTTGTTATATATTTTAAAAAATAATAATAATTTTCATATATAATTAATTAGAGAGAATTTTTTTTTTGAACATTAATAATTATTTAAAAGATTTAATTAGAAAATTCTGATATAATGTTTATATTTGGTCAAAGTATTTTATTCCATTAGATTTTATTCAAAACAATAATTAATTAATTATCTTTAATTAATTATCTTTATTTAATTAATTAATTAATCTTTATTAAGTATTTTTAATGGCATTTGAATGTAAATTTTTACACTTTTAAGGTTAGTTTCATATTTGTACTTTTATATTAATATTGTAGGATATTTGTATTTAATAAGCAAAATTAATAATTTTGAGTATATCTTAGATTATATTTGATAATACAAAATATATGGATACTAAAAATGTATTAAACACTAGGATTTAACACGCGGAACAAATTACTTTTCTAACATCCCTACTAGAAATTACATCACAATGCCACTGGAAACAAGACACATTAATTTATTAACAAAAGAAGTAAAATCGTCAATTACTCATATTTTAATAGGATAAAAGTACGGGTTACCGGGTCGGATTTTATATTTTCCTAATTTTTTCAATATCTACTGATGTCTTTAAGATCATTGAGTTATGTTATCTATTGTGAAAAACACAAATGTGCAGGTGGTTAGATAAAGGAGAGACTTATGCCGCAAGTACCAAGTTCGATAAATCTTGATGTGTGTGGCACCCCGGTTTGCGGAGAGGTTTAAAATAATTGATTTGGTCACTTATATCACCAAAGTATACTTAACTTTTCGGTCAAAGGTCCTGGGAGAACTCCAGAATAAAGCATGCTTGAGCTCGAGTAGTTTCAGTCGGAACTATGCGAAAGAGGACAAAATACAAGAAAGATCATGTGATGATTTGTAGGATCAGTAAAAAATCTTTAAAGACTCCCGGACGTAGCAAACCGACAGTTGGATATGAATGTGCTCATGGGCCTAGTGAGAAGACATGATGCCCATTAAAGAAGGTGGGCACATGACCGGGAATAGGCGTGGAGCCCACTAAGAGTGGCGGTCGGTGTAGTGACCCGTACCAAGGGATATGAACCCGGAGAAAAAATTTCCTAGAAAAGACCCGGAAAGAACGTGGAAAGAAGGAGAAGGAAAAATAAAGGAGAACAACTAGGAAAGTTATGGAGAAAAATCTATAAGTCGGGAAATAGCCAAGGATCAAGGATCGGGGTGTACGTCTGAGCCAACGAAGAGAATGACTGATGGTCTAAGGGGAAACTAAAATAAGAAGTTGTGGAAACAATTACAAGGAGGAACCACCGCGATAGAAACAAGAAAGGACGAAGAACAGACGGAGAAATTTTACATGGCCGTGTACCGATGAACCGGCCAATGTACCAAGGGACAGTCACGGGTAATTTATGGTATGTACTAATTACGTCGGGACAAGAGGAAGGATCGAGTAGAGGAGACTAGTTCGATAAGAAAATTGAACTGTGGAGATGAGGTCGAGAAAATTGTCCAAGGACCGTACCAAGTCGGACATCACGTACCATACGGACGGTAGCCGAGCCATGCGAACCGTGGGTACCATGCGTACAGGAGAGTGGGATAAGTTCTGCGTTGCCACATGTTATAATTTGATTAGCCAAAAGCAAAATAAATAATGGGAGAAATGCCAAGATTTTTGGGCGAGTGAGAGTAGTGCACTCGCGAGAGTGGGCGTCACGCGCGTGTGATCGTATTATGGTTACTGAATCACTTTAATATAGAGCAAGTTTCCATTATTATACTTACTGAATCAATTGTTTACATTGGATGCAAGAATCCGAAGATATAATAGATATTTCCTACCACCTATTGTTTATCCTTCAATATTTTGTTCAACAACACCCACAATAATGACTAGTTTGAGAGAGAACACTTACATGCTGATATTGAGTTAGTAAAATTGGTTTAGTTTCCAAACTTTCCATTGATATCTCTCTTAATTAGAGGTGTCAAGCGGGCCTTGCGGATCTGGCCCAAACAGATTGCGGGCTTTAGCGGGTTATACCCGCGGGTTGGCGGGTCGGCCCGCGGTCTTCAAATATTAAATAAAAATAAATATTTAATATAGATACATAACTATTTTTATATAATTTTAAATATATATCTTTTAAAAATATGTGGTAACACAAATAATTTAATGTAAAAAATTAAAACATCAGTAAAAAATTAATATAAACATTAATTTTATTTAAAATTGTTTTTTAAAATTATTATTTATTACTTTTACTCTATTTTAGTATTTTTTTACTAATTTTATTTTATTTTTTAATATATTATTTAGGCTCTTGGCCAGCCCGCTAACCCAGTGGGTTTAGCGGGGCGGATTTGGACATAACTTTTATGTCTGCGGATTTAGCGGACCGACCCGCTGCGGTCCAGAAAATAGAAATTGCCCGCTGCAGATGGCCCAGATAGACACGGACCGGCCCGTTTGACACCTCTACTTTTAATAATACCTACTAGCCAATAAAAACAAAACGGATCAGAATCTAATATAACTAAATAAATTGATCGAAACATTGGGGATGAGGCATACACACAATTACTAAAGTTACACATTCGAGTGAAACAACACCAATATTTAAACCAAAGTCTTAACATTTAAACTAAAATCATGTATGTATATATATATATATATATATATTATTAACTTTTATATATTACTAGGTTTTGAACATACGCTATGCGTGAGTTTATTTGATATATTTTGATAAAAATTATATATGTAGATTAGGGCAATAAAATATTATCTCATAAAAAAAAATTAAAATTTGTACTAAAGAAAAAAATTAAATTTCAGATACACAATTTTTAAAAATATAAAAATCAGTTGTGTTATAAAATCAAATCTGATGAAAAAAATCATAAGTTTAACTTGACGTCCAGGCGAGACAAATCAAACTGATGACCTCAGATATCCTAAACCATTTTCTTTGACCACCAGAAAAACGAAACAATTTTATAATCATGAATTTAACTCGTTTTCATATTTAATTGATCGCTACCACCTATGTTTTCATGTTTTTTATTCAATGTTTTTTTATTCTTCATATTATTTCTTGTCATTTTCATTATCAAATTTTGTGTTAATTGTCATCGTAACTTTTACCGTTCGGTTCTTCGTTATACTCTTTTTTTTCTTCTTCCTCGTCAACTTCTTCACATTCTTCCACTGAAAACATTTTTTTACACTCCCACACAACTTGTTAACCCATCAAACTCCAAGAACAAAATCATGTCTTTTCTCATAAAATTTGTGAAATTCATGATTACCAACATAGTCAACACATGCACCCAATTATTGATAATTTTATCCATATACTTATTTGGTTTTAGATCCACGCGTTTAGAAACTTCTTAAACCAAAATCCTTACTTGGTTTATAATATTTTAAAAACATAATAAAATATACTAATAATTATTTATTTAATATGAATCATATGATATATAGAAATATGAGTACACTATAAGAACATATTAATTATAAATAAATAATCACAATTATATTATCTCATCAAATAATATCAATCGTATCATATTATCAAATAACCGTAACCGTATATAACAGTAACCGCTTGAACCGTAACCGTATTTAAACGTAACCGTTTAACCGTTTGTTAAACGGTTCTGGTTAAGGTTACAAAAATTTCTAACCATAACCGATGGTTAATAAACCTTAACCGTGACAACCGTAACTCTGGTCATGCCTATGTATAGTTAATAAAACATGTGTGTTTGTCGTCCATCTTTCTTCTTTAAACCTCCAAATTTGACTCAAACATCAAATTAAGGTCTTGTGATGTCAATCTTTCTTCCTTAGACCCAAAAATAAAAAATTAATGAAAGAATATCAACTCATCTCTAAAATCATACACAAAAATATGTTTTACACCTCATAAGAAATAAAAAGCACAAATGTAGATAAATAAGATAATTTATGTTTTGCATCAATATTTATAATATTTTAAACTTTTAAAAGGTTTCAAAATATAAAATTTGAACCTTTTAAAAATTTTCAATATTTATAATATTTTCAACTTTTTAAAATTTAAAACTTATAATCTTTAAAAAATTCAATATTTCTAATATTTAAACTTTTAAAATTTTTAAATATTATAATATTTTTTTGAAACTTTTTAAAGTTTTAATTTAATCAAATAAAAAACCAGATCAAACTAAATAAAACTTTTAAACTTGGACGCCTGATAAATCAAGCTTTCCTGCTCATTCGTTGTTGGAAGCATATTAATCTTATTTATATTGGTTCTGAACCACTGTCTAAAAAATTTCTAGCCGATGGGGGATATTGTGCTTAGTTCTTTTATTTCCATAAATTTAAAATTTTCCTTTTTCTAAAAAATTCTGTAAATTTAAAAAATGTTAATGAATGACATGTCAAATCAGGATAGGTTGTTTAAAATAATTTTTAATATAGAAAATTCTGGAAATTGTATGTCCGTACCTACCGTTAGCTTCATTGATCCTTGAAGTTAGTTACTTACTGTACTGGACTATATCTGGCGAGGACATGTAGTAGTCTAGTGGTTTGTGCTACTGGTGTCATTGTGTCACCAGCAAGTTGTAGTTACTGTGTCACCTTAGCCCATTTGGATTCGAGGGATTCTTACAACTTTGATTTGACAAGTTTGTGGTTCTTTGTTTTTTTTTGCGTAGGAATAAGGGGATATTATTTGTGGCAATAAATCAGAAGAGGCCACTTTCAGAGCAGGGTCCGTTTGATATTGTGTTACATAAGGTTAGTTTTTTCGATCTTTGTTCACCCTATTGGTTTTCTGATACCTCATCTTATCTTTTCCTATCCTTCCTATTTGGCCTTTTGTCAGAAGATATGTCTTGGGAACATCCCCTACTCAGGTTGTTAGAAACTAACCTTGTCCGCATCCTCTTGCTAAGCTTCTTTTCATCCAAGCCTGATAATCCTCTTGTTTTACATGTACTGCAGCAAATTGGAAAAGAATGGCGCCTCATTCTGGAGGTTTGTCTTAAGATTCCTTTCCTTATTTTATTTTCCGTGGCACAATCTAACCTGACTTGTAAGATGATTAGACCGTGTGTATTTTCTTTCTCTGGTGATGGATACCATATGTATTGTACTTATGTTGTAACCTTTTGGAAGGTGAGATATGGTGGTAAATTGCATAACAACTAGTTCCTTACAATTTCCTAATCTTGTTTCTCAATGGATAATTTTCCAGAGCTCTTGCTCTTTCGCTGTCATGAATCATTTATT
The DNA here is from genome assembly GCF_000633955.1 of Camelina sativa. Lineage (NCBI taxonomy): Eukaryota > Viridiplantae > Streptophyta > Magnoliopsida > Brassicales > Brassicaceae > Camelina > Camelina sativa. Next base: position 49,393 of record NW_010921743.1, read on the forward strand.
CATACTTGAGGTCAAGGCTTTAAAGATTTCCGCATGTGAGAATACTTAATACTTGAGGGCATATAACTGTAACCTATCAGGTTTTCTAGAAATATATACCAGTTATGACTTTTAGATGTCCTTGATGGGTTTATCTGTTCCGGATAATAGTTGAATGCAAAATCATACCATCTTTCATTAGAAAGTATGCTCTCTTGCTACACATATTAGAGCCATCATCTGATTTTTGGTTGGTATAATGAACAAGACATTTCACCTCTCATAATTGGTAGAATAATTAATTGAAAGTATGCTGTTTGATGCAAGAAATCATTAGCGTCTCTGTGTTTTTTGTATCTTACAGCTATTCAGATCTCAGGAGATCTCAGTATGATTCATTAGGAAAATGCCAACTTCTGATGATAGTGAGTGCACCGATGATCTAGAATAGTGTAGTTGCAAGTTGCAACTATTATCAATAAATTAGCTTAATCCTTAATCTTAGTTGCAGGATAATGAAGAGTACATCTTGGGAGATACATTTTGCAGACTGAGTGTCATTCTACTTTTAAAACTGTAATGAACCAATATTCCAAGAGATCTCCGTGATATAGGGGTAGAAGTTTCCATGTTTGTGAGGGATGCACTTTTGGGTGTTGAAAATTAGAGTAGGGGAGAGTCTTACGGTTTCTATCATTTCAGGAATATAGGCTAGGACATCCAGATGTCACAGTTCTTGATCCTCCAGATGCAATACTACATCTCCGTAATCGTCAGTCAATGCTTCAGTGTGTTGCGGACATGAATCTGTCTGATAGTTATGGTTAGTATTGCTGTATATTCACTTGCTCTTTGGATGAGGGATTTAGAGTTTCAATATATCTGACTAGTATAACTTGTTCCGGTTGTGCAGGACGAGTTGGTGTCCCCAAACAACTGGTAATTAAAAGGGATGCATCCTCGATCCCCGAGGCTGTCAATAAAGCTGGGCTGGGACTACCTTTTGGTATGATCCTTGTATCCTATTAATGACGTTTGTTTCGCTACATGCGGCATCGTGCTGTCATTCACAAAAGCTTTCATGGGCTGTGTTTGCTCAGCTGAAGTTTAAGTTGTGTGCATTATCAATGGCTTTTTAGTTGAATTTATTTTATTTGGTGTATACTAAAATCTCAGTTGCGAAGCCTTTGGTTGCTGATGGAAGTGCAAAGTCACATGAGCTTTCATTGGCTTATGATCAGCACTCCCTTCTGAAGCTCGAGCCTCCTCTTGTTCTTCAGGAGTTTGTTAACCATGGTATGGGCTTTTAAAAGTTAGTGATATTGGCAGTCACCTGGTTCAGAACTCGAATATTTTGATTATCTAACAACTGCATGGCCTTTTGTAGGAGGTGTTCTTTTCAAGGTTTACATTGTTGGGGAAGCTATTAGAGTGGTCCGGCGTTTCTCCCTACCTGATGTCTCCAGACGAGAACTCTCCAAAGCAGCTGGTGTATTCCATTTCCCCCGGGTCACTTGTGCTGCAGCTTCTGCTGATGATGCAGATTTGGACCCAAACATCGCTGGTACAATCCTCTTCGTCATCACAGATATTGTCTGCATCTATCCTTTCCTGAGGAACTAACAATGTCCTTACTCTCGTTGCAGAGCTTCCGCCNTCCTCCAGATGCAATACTACATCTCCGTAATCGTCAGTCAATGCTTCAGTGTGTTGCGGACATGAATCTGTCTGATAGTTATGGTTAGTATTGCTGTATATTCACTTGCTCTTTGGATGAGGGATTTAGAGTTTCAATATATCTGACTAGTATAACTTGTTCCGGTTGTGCAGGACGAGTTGGTGTCCCCAAACAACTGGTAATTAAAAGGGATGCATCCTCGATCCCCGAGGCTGTCAATAAAGCTGGGCTGGGACTACCTTTTGGTATGATCCTTGTATCCTATTAATGACGTTTGTTTCGCTACATGCGGCATCGTGCTGTCATTCACAAAAGCTTTCATGGGCTGTGTTTGCTCAGCTGAAGTTTAAGTTGTGTGCATTATCAATGGCTTTTTAGTTGAATTTATTTTATTTGGTGTATACTAAAATCTCAGTTGCGAAGCCTTTGGTTGCTGATGGAAGTGCAAAGTCACATGAGCTTTCATTGGCTTATGATCAGCACTCCCTTCTGAAGCTCGAGCCTCCTCTTGTTCTTCAGGAGTTTGTTAACCATGGTATGGGCTTTTAAAAGTTAGTGATATTGGCAGTCACCTGGTTCAGAACTCGAATATTTTGATTATCTAACAACTGCATGGCCTTTTGTAGGAGGTGTTCTTTTCAAGGTTTACATTGTTGGGGAAGCTATTAGAGTGGTCCGGCGTTTCTCCCTACCTGATGTCTCCAGACGAGAACTCTCCAAAGCAGCTGGTGTATTCCATTTCCCCCGGGTCACTTGTGCTGCAGCTTCTGCTGATGATGCAGATTTGGACCCAAACATCGCTGGTACAATCCTCTTCGTCATCACAGATATTGTCTGCATCTATCCTTTCCTGAGGAACTAACAATGTCCTTACTCTCGTTGCAGAGCTTCCGCCACGTCCATTGTTGGAGAGACTGGCAAAGGAACTTCGTCGTGGATTAGTACGTTTCCGTCCTCTCTATTATATATCCAAGCAGGTGTCTTTTTTCATCAAACTCTACTGATTTATAATTTGTTTCAGGGTCTAAGGCTGTTCAATTTAGACATAATTAGAGAGCATGGGACAAGAGATCAGTTCTATGTTATCGACATTAACTATTTCCCAGGCAAGTTTCACTTCCACATCTGCTTTTGCAATATTCTGTCACAAACATGTGGTTTAAGAATCATAACAATTGTGCAGGATATGGTAAGATGCCAGAGTATGAGCATGTATTCACTGATTTCTTATTGAGTGTGGTGCAAAGCCAATGTAAGAAACGAGCCTTGGCAGATCAATACTAACTCGAGGGAGAGACCATTGTCCCTCCCCAAAGAAAAAAA
>NW_010921743.1:53449-56278 GCF_000633955.1 Camelina sativa
AAAAAAAGAGAGAAGAAGATTGGTCTATGCAATTGTCTTGCAACCATTATTACTGTACAGGACAAAGCACTGATTCCCTCGATGCTTTTCTTTAGCTTCATTGTGCTGTACTAAGAACAATGGGAGATTGCACTGAAAGAAAAAAAAATTGTCCGAATCTCAAGATAATATCTCCCATGTGAGAAAGTGAAGAGATCCTCCTTATTTCACACAACTATTCTTTTACTTTGTGACTGCTCCTCTTATCATGATTTGCTTGGCTTTGTACTATGCTCACCTTTCAATATCCTTTCTGTTGGTTTAATCGGTTACTTTGTTTGCAGCTCAGAACACACAACCACAAATTGGTTTAATTTATTGGTCAGACTTAATAAAACTTGGATCAGTTTTGGATGCATTGTTTCTGAGAAATCCTCAAATTTTGACATTACGAAATGTTGATTATTGTAATGAGGATAAAAGCCCTTTTAGAAACCTTAAAAGATGGTTTACTTGCATTGTAAGGTTTAATAAACACACAAGTAGGAAAACGAAACCTGAGCCTCAGCGTTGAATTCTTTTCACATGCTTTTCTGTGACAACAATTGAAGCCTTCTATTTCAATTCAAGCAAACTATACTTTCCTGGGTTTAAGACAAAACAATTGTACTGTAGAGTTTTATCTTTTTTCTTCAAATCACAAAAAATAATACTATTATTTTTCTCCTTTTTAATTATTGTCTCTATTTCTTGTCGTGGAGTTCACTTGAAACTCCCTATGTTCTGTCTTTGAAATTCGAAGCATATATAGCACAGCAGTTTCCACAAGGAATACAACCCAAACCAACTAACTTACCCCTCCAGTTCTGCAAAAGCTCTACAATTCTCTTCCCTGAAACCATTATCTCTATTTTCGTGTTCTTAATTTAATCACCTAGGAACTTGCTATGGAGAAGATTACAAAAATAAGCAATGCAAGTGACGATGATGTTGCTGAGGTTCGTTTAAAATAGCTAGTCGGTTTTTAGCTAATTCTTTGTCATAGCATGCTAATGTTTCTCCAAGCTAACTATATATATATATATATATTCTTAAATTACGTCTAGCAGCAACATCACACTAACGAAGTGCAGGAGAAGATAATCCTAAACCCTAATTTTGAGGATGGCCTGAACAACTGGACTGGAAGAGCGTGCAAGATTGTCTTACACGAATCCATGGACGGAGGGAGAATCTTGCCGCTCTCAGGAAAAGTTTTCGCATCAGCAACACAGCGTAAAGACACATGGAATGGTATTCAACAGGAGATTTCGGGAAGGTTCCAGAGGAAGCGTGTGTACGAAGTAACAGCAGTGGTTCGAATATTTGGCAACAATGTCACAAGTGCAACAGTACAGGCTACTCTCTGGGTCTTAAACGCAAACCAACGTGAACAATACATAGGCATTGCAAAGTCGGTTTCGCCACTTTTTCTTTTTCATCTTCTTCATTGCTAAACATCAAAATTTTGGTATAAATTAATTAAACTGATAAGATTTTTGGCATGCCAATGAATGATATTAGTGTGCAGGCAACTGATAAGAATTGGGTAGAGTTGAAGGGTAAATTCATAATCCATGGTTCACCATCGAGGGCAATACTATACCTTGAAGGTCCACCTCCAGGATCTGACATTCTTCTCAACAGTTTAGTTGTCAAACATGCTCGAAGGAATCGTCCATCGCCTCCACCATTCTACGAGGTTAGTCCCTTTACCATAAATTACATGATGCTAGTCTGATGGTTTTCCTTTTATGGGTCATGTTCCAAAAATTAGCCTGTGAAAACGGTTCTCTTTGGAATACTCATCTGTTGTTGCTTGGCAGAATCCTGGTTTCGGAGTCAATATAGTCGAAAACAGTGAAGTGGTAGATGGGACAACGCAGCCATGGTTCACTTTAGGTAACTGCAAGTTGAGTGTGGGACAAGGCGCTCCTCGCACTCTCCCCCCAATGGCCAGAGACACGCTTGGTCCTCATAAACCTCTAGGAGGAAGCTACATCCTCGTGAGTAACAGAACGCAGACTTGGATGGGTCCGGCTCAGATGATAACCGATAAACTCAAACTCTTTTTGACATATCAAGTCTCCGCATGGGTCAAGATTGGTGTGGGAGTGAGTGGTAGTAGTATGAGTCCTCAAAATGTGATTATTGCACTTAGCGCTGATAACGAATGGGTCAACGGAGGACAACTCGAGGTCACCGTTGGTGATGCATGGCATGAAATCGGCGGATCCTTTAGGCTCGAGAAGCAGCCACAAAATGTCATGGTTTACGTTCAAGGTCCTGCAGCTGGCATTGATTTGATGATCGCGGCACTGCAGATTTTTCCCGTGGATCGTCGAGAACGTATCAGATGTCTCAAGAGACAAGTTGAACAGGTTCACATTCTCTTCAAATTTCCTTAGACAATTCAGTTTAACAAATTTGTGAATTCAAGAATGATGTTTCTTGGTAGGTACGTAAGCGCGACATCGTCTTGAAATTCTCAGGACTAGACGACGACTCCTTTGATTTGTTTCCTTACATAGTGAAGGTGAAACAAACATACAACAGTTTCCCACTAGGAACGTGCATTAACAGATCAAGCATAGACAATGAAGACTTTGTAGATTTCTTCACTAAGAACTTCAACTGGGCAGTGTTTGAAAACGAGCTGAAGTGGAACTCGACAGAGGCCGAACGTGGGAAGCTCAATTACCAAGATGCAGACGACATGTTGGATCTGTGTATCGGCAACAACATCAACGTTAGAGGACACTGCATCTTCTGGGAAGTTGAGTTCAGAGTTCAGCCGTGGCTTCGCCAGCT
>NW_010921743.1:57354-77662 GCF_000633955.1 Camelina sativa
AAGTGGAACTCGACAGAGGCCGAACGTGGGAAGCTCAATTACCAAGATGCAGACGACATGTTGGATCTGTGTATCGGCAACAACATCAACGTTAGAGGACACTGCATCTTCTGGGAAGTTGAGTTCAGAGTTCAGCCGTGGCTTCGCCAGCTTAACAAAACCGAGCTTATGAACGCGGTCCAGAAGCGTGTCACGGACCTCCTTACACGATACAAAGGTAAGTTCAAGCACTATGATGTTAACAACGAGATGCTTCATGGCTCTTTCTATCAAGACAGACTCGGAAAAGGTGCACGAGCACTCATGTTCAACATTGCACACAAGCTTGATCCATCTGCTCTCCTCTTTGTGAACGATTACCATGTTGCGGACGGTGATGACACACGCTCGTCCCCGGAGAAGTATATAAAACAAGTTCTTGATTTGGAAGCTCAAGGTGCACCCATAGGAGGCATAGGGCTCCAAGGACACATGGTGAGTCCTGTTGGAGCAATCGTGTGCTCTGCTCTTGATAAGCTCTCTGTTTTAGGTCATCCCATATGGTTCACTGAGATAGATATCTCCTCTACCAATGAGTACGTTAGAGGAGAAGATCTTGAAGTCATGTTGTGGGAAGCTTTTGCCCACCCTGCTGTTGAAGGTATCATCATTTCACTTTCACAATTTATATATGTCTTTTCTTATATTTTTTTATATACTCTAACTAAAAGTACTTATATTAATTCCTATGTATTTTTCTTTGAAAGGATATGATTCATTAGTGGACAAATAAAATTTTATGTTTCAAGATATTTGCTTCTTTTTTTTTTTAGTATCAACAGAAGTATATGGGAATCTTACTAATGTGTATAACACGTTGGGATATATATTTGATGTTAACAGGAATAATGTTATGGGGTTTCTGGGAACTATCTATGAATAGGGAGAAAGGACATCTGGTGGACGCAGAAGGAGAAGTAAACGAAGCCGGAAAAAGATTTTTGGATGTGAAACAAGAATGGTTATCTCATGCATATGGGATCATCAATGATGAATCAGAGTTCACATTCAGAGGCTGCCATGGGACTTACGCCGTCGAAATTTGTACTCCGGCTGGGATTGTTCTCAAAACGTTCGTCGTCGAAAAAGGAGACAGTCCACTTCTTATCTCCATTGATCTCTCTTCTTTGTGATGTTTGTGTTTCTTCTTTTTCTTTTTTTCTCTCTTTTTTTTTTTTTTTCATTTGACCTGGTTTCTTTTATATGTGTATGGGGATTTGTTTTGCGTAAAAATGTAACATACATATGTTCACAAAGTTATGTTATGTCTTGGTTTTTGAATGTTTTATACAACTGCAATAAAAGCATGTGAATATTTGATTGTTATGTCAGTTTTTTTGAATTTTATTTCACGAAGAATGGATTTGTATGACCAAAAAACTATTTTCTTCATTTTCTTCTTAAACCATGTGGTGTAGAGTTTAAAAAGAACACTCTCACACCATCTCCAATGGTAGGATCCAAATTATGGGATCCAACTATATTTCACTACAAGAAAACATGGAATCGCCGACTACAAAAACAGTTACTATTCAGTCGCAAACTACTTAGTAACGACTGATTGGCGACTGACATGCGTAGTCGGTAAACAGTGTGTCGCTAAAATAATCAGTCTCTAAACAGTCGAAACAGAACTACTAATTGGCGACTGATAATTGTGGTGGTTCTTCCCTCGCCATTCAGTCGCCAAATTTAGCGACTGAATTGCAACCCTTTAGCGATTGATCTGGTTACTCATTTGCGACTGTTTTGATCACTGTTTTGTGTACGTTTCGGTGACTGTTTTACGACTGTTTAATTATAATGTTTTTAAAAAAATTCTGGTAAAAATGAATTATTTGATTTTATAATATCAAAACTGATTATGAAAACTATAACTAAAACATAACAAACATGAAACTAAACAGAGACATAAGTTTAATTTTATATCCAACATAAGTTCAAGAAAGCATCCAAGAGTATAAGTCGCAAATATTACAAAAGTTTTCATAAACATGAGGGAAGGAAGGATACTGAAGGAACCTAACTTTGAACATCAGAAGGGTTTGGGTCATTGGTTTGAGACTCGAGGAAGGCGACATAATTTGGGTTAGTCTTGAGGAAGCTCACCAAGCTTGAGATATCTGCTTGTTGCTCAGATGCAACTCGTAAAGCCTCAGCTGCAACCCGTGAAGCCTCTGCGTCCCTCTCTGCTTGTTGCTCTATTTTGCGGTTAGCTTCTTCAAGCTGTTGTTGCAGGCTTGTGAAAGTGGAAGAGCTTCCAGGGAACTTCCGTTTTCCGTTGATGTAACTCCCTGGGCTTCCAACTCCAAATTATGTTCCTCTATCATTTATGAAAGTAGACTGCATAAACAAAACATAGAGAAAAAGTTACATCATTACATAACAATGAAAAACTTAATAACTATTGGAAAGTAGCAAATTACCTGAAGAAAAAGCTCATCATCCTCCTCGTGAGATAGCTCTGATCGACGTGAAGTACCATCAGAAGACTCATCATTTTCCAGAGCAGCCAACTTAGCTTCCCTTTTTTTCTTATATGCCTCATGAACTGCTTGCGCTTTCTTATCCACAAAAGTACCATCTTTCTTGGTATGAGTCCTGAGAAAAACTTCAGGAATAGTTGGCGGTCTTCCCAATTCCACTTCCTGAAATGTTAGACAATTAAAAGGTTAGGAACCATATGATGTCAAGTAATTAAACAATGAAAAGGTTATGATGTAACTCACCATCTCTTGTTCGATTTGTAAGTAAGACTTCGGCCTTGATACATGCTTGTGAGGGCCAAGACCATTACGGTCAGACATTCGAGCTGCTGAAGTGGTTGCACTCTTTGCCATGGCTTCTTCTGTGTTCCAATAGTCACACATTTTTTTCCACAGAGTTTTCTCAATCCAACTCGGTTTCACTTGATCTCGCTGAGCTGCTACCTTGGAAACCATGTCTTTCATACAGTTTTGAAAAATGGTATAGAACTTTTCTTGAACCAAATTTGGGCCGTAACAAAACGGCGAAAACCCAAATCGATCTCATCCTCATCCCCGAGATACCCTAATCCCTCATTTCTCCAGTCTGAACTCCACATCCTTGGAGAGAGGCTCATGCGAGTATGTTCTCTATTGTCCTCAGGCTCTTTTGATCTGTAAACACCTGTACCTTCACACTATAAAGATAAGATCTCTAAATTTTTAAGGCAAAAACTACAACAGCCATCTCCAAATCATGAGTAGGATAATTGTCCTCATGCTTCCGCAACTACCGTGAAGCGTAGGCAATCACCTTCACATGTTGCATCAACACACACCCCAAACTAACTTTGGATGCATCTGTATAAACCACATAGGGAACCCCCTGCTCTGGCAATGCCAACACTGATGTAGTAGCCAACATCTCCTTCAAGCTTGCGAAACCCTCCTTACACTCCCGTGACCAAACAAAATGAACCTCCTTCCCTGTCAACTTAGTCATCGATCGTGCCTTGCTCGCAAAGCCCTGCACAAATCTCTTGTAATAGCCCACCAAACCCAGGAAACTCTTGATCTTCGCGGTATTCTACGGTCTAGGCCAATCCCTGGTGGCCTGAATCTTCTCCGGATCTACGGAGACTCCCTCTGCCAGAAACTACACTTGTTCAACTTGGCAAACAACTTTTGCTCTCACAGCTTCTCCATATTTGCTCTGAGATGCAGTGCATGCTCCTCATGACTCTTAAAATAAACCAAGATGTCGTCGATGAAAATGATGACAAACACATCCAGAAACTCATGGAATATATTGTTCATCAATCTCATAAACGCTGCTGTCGCGTTAGTCAACCCGAAAGGTATCACCACAAACTCATAATGTACACACCTCATCCTAAATGCAATCTTCCTCACATCAGCCACATCTATCGAGATCTGATGGTAACCAGACGCCATATCCATTTTGGAGAACCAAGTAGCACCCCTCAGCTGATCCAACAACTAATCAATCTTGGGAAGAGGGTACTTGTTCTTCACGATGACTCGGTTTAGACCTTGATAATCATTGCAAGTGGAAAATCCCGTCCTTCTTAACGAACAGCACCGGCACTCCCCACGATGAAGTGTTAGGACAATGAATCCCTTGCTTAACAAACCCTCTTGTTGCTTTTTTATCTCTACTAGAATGATAATCAAGTATGTCGGCAACAACTCACCGCCACATGAATATCAACACCTCTTCTTCGTCCAAGAACCTCTAGTAACTCGCCTCTTAGGAAAACGTCCGAAAAGATAACTTATTCCAAAAATAGCTTTTTTTGCTTGGCAATTCTCCACAACAAATCATCAATAAAAGGGTGATAAAACAAACAAGTACCATACATTCACATATTATGATTCACAGCATCAAATGCTTTGCAAGCAACAAACTCAAGCCACTTGACCTACTTCTCTCGAGTAAGCTTACCAAATCCTTATACCTAGCAACCCTGTCCATCTCCAACGAACTTCAACCACCATCATCACCACGATTAGTTTATTCCGCTTTAAAAGCTTCTCGTAAACTTCTGCACCTGGCATTCATGCCCTTCCCTGATCAGCCCTTCTACAGCTCCCCCTCCTGGGACTCCAGGACCACCGGCCACACGATCTTGACCGCAATGATCATCACAACCCTGGGCCCACTAGCCAGCACAACCAAAACCCAAGATTTAACTACCCTCAATCTCCCGAGGTCTACATTCAGTCGTTATGCTTATTCTCACGTCCTAAACATTGCTTACTCCCAACTCATCCACCCTTAGGTCGCAACCTTTGAGCCATACCGATCTCACTCTCAAACCACCGTTTTCAAGTTATACCGTCTCACTCTTGGACCATAATCCTTGAGATCTCGGTATCAGGGGAAATTTTCATCTCCTCAGGGGGAACACCATCCCTTCTACCACTCTCAAGGCCCAAAGCCCCTCGAACTATTGGTATCCAGTTGAATCACCATCCCCTCATGAGCAACAAGCCTTAACGTCCAGAAGTACCTCTCGTGGTCCAGGTATAACATTTCAATGTCATACCTGCACACATAAGGCAGATAAATATCTACTTCAACTACATCCGTCCACCTATCCGCCTCTCTAGGCTCGATACCTCTCGAGAAGAATTTCGTACCGATCATCTACAACTGCTCCATCCTCGTAAGATATGATGGAAACTCCACAGCATCTGTAGCCCTCGGCTGCACCCCGCCACATGTAGCACAACTGGAGCTTGCACTAGTACCCCTCTCAATAACCGCTCTACCAGCACATCAATAGATCCACCAAGTGATCATCTCGACCCTGGGCTCCACCTACTGCAACCCCACATCTGGGTTCCCAGCACGCCCGGCACGCTCACCGGCTAACCCCTCATGTCCCTCCTGATACGCTTGCGGCGCTCTGATGAGGACATCAATATTCAACTTCCAAAAGAACCCGTTCTACTTTTTCCGGAAGAACCCGTTCTTTTATTTCCTGAAGAACCCGTTCTACCATTTCCTGAAGAACCCGTTCTGCCAACAATGGTACACAAACCTATGACAAGGTTGGGAGCAAGGACCTTAAGGGAAAAATTCAACAAGTCCATTGAAAGTCTGATTACTCTCATTGAGCTAGAAGATTCTAAAGAGAAGACTCCAAAAGCATCATTTTTGCCAGTTCTACAAGGAACTAAAGAACCCGTTCTTTTCATCATTTCCGAAGCAATCAATGAAGGGCTGGAGCGTGCATGAAAGCTATGACCAAGGTAAGTGTTTGAATTTAAATAATAAATGATGGTTTTTTTCTTGTTTTGCAGGAATCGACCGTTGGATCTTTATTGAGTCTTTTATTTTATTTAGGTCTTAAAATTGAGTCTCTTATTTTGCAAGTTTAGTCCTTTTTATTTGTAATAATTTCGACCCTAGAAGGTCCCCCGTTGCTGGATCATTATATAAGGTCCCTTCTCAGCATTGTAACCTTTCAAGTTTTTATGGAATAAAATGAGAGTTTTCTTAGGTTTTCTTCTGAGATAGAAACAACCACCCTTTTCTCCTTCTTCTTGTGTGTGATTCCTTGAAGACTGAGATTTGACTTATCATAGATCCTTTTGCAGATCTGTGTGGCGTCCTTCAATCCACCCATCTATCTCTTCATCTTCCACTGCTACCGAATAGACAGAACAATGTTTTCAACCATTTGTCTATTCACCATCTCTTCGATGCGATCCATCTATCTTCCACCGAATAGGCAGAACAGTGTTATCAACCATTTGCCTATTTCCATCTATCCACGTGGGTTCACTCACCAGGTTCCTATATCATCTGGTATCAGAGCTAAACGCTCCAAATCAGGTTTTATCTATCCCTTTTGTTTCAGTTTGTTTCCCCTTGTTTGCTTCAGTTTGTGTCTGTTTCAGTTTGTTTTGTGTCAGTTCGTTTTTCCCCTTTTAGATCTATTATTTTTTGTGTGTTCTTGTTCTATTTTGATTGTTCATCTTCTAAAAAGAAAACCCTAAAAAATTTTCGTTCAGATCTGTTTATTTGATTGCCTAAATCCCTTTCAAACCTAGATCTGACAGTTTTCCTTATTTGAACCTTTCGACTTCCTGTGCACTTGATCTCTTTTCCTAATCTTACAGAAAACGTTTTGAACAATGGGAGAACAAGGAGGAGAGGTGAACATGGCTGAGATGCTTACAGCTATTCAAGCCCAACTCCAAACGCTTGGTGATCGCATGACAAGGATTGAACAACCCCCACCTGCACCAAGAGCACCAGTTCATAACTTGCCAAGAGGAAACCATGAGGTTGATAATGGAGATCAGTCTGATTCAGAGGAAGAACATCATGATCTTATTCAACACCAAAGGCTAAGGAGGCACTACCAACAAGATAGGGGACGTGACGAAGGTAACATAAGAGAATGAGGCTATGATCTTAAGCTCAATCTGCCGACATTTGCTGGAAAGGTTAATCCTGAAGCTTACATTGATTGGAAAAGACGTATGGAGCATATCTTTGGATACTACAACTATTCCGAACAAAGAAAGGTATCCCTAGCTGCTGCTCAACTCACCGACAATGCTTTAGCTTGGTGGGACAGAGATGTGTCTGAGAGGAGGAGGCATAGACATATACCAATCACCACATGGGATGATATGAGGTTTCAACTAAGAAAGAGATATGTCCCAGCTTATTACCACCGAGAGCTACAAAAGAGGTTCCGCAAGCTCTCACAAGGAAGCAAATCTGTTGAGGAGTACTTTGAAGAGTTTGAATCTCTTAAGAACAGATTGGAGGTAGAAGAGTCTGAGGAAAACTTGATGGCGCAGTTTCTAGATGGTCTTCATGATTGGGTTTCTAGAAAGGTGGAAAGACAAACATATCATGATCTTGAAGAGTCGTTGCACCTAGCAGTCCAAGCTGAACAACACATCAAAAGGAAGACAGCTTCTACTAACCGCAATAAGACTCCATGGACACCACCACCACCTCAAAAAGCTTTAGACAAAGGAAAATCTCTTGATGTGGACCACAGATTTAAAAGAGTTGCACCTGAGACATCAAAGATAACCAAACTAGAGCAAGGTAAGCCTACTAACCAAAGAGCTCGCGATATTACTTGTTTTAAATGTCAGGGAAAAGGACACTATGCAAGGGAGTGCCCAAACCAGCGAGTAATGATCCTTAAATCCAATGGAGAGTATGAATCACAAGATGAGGAAGAAGAACGTGAAGAATCTGAGGAGGATATTGTGGACTATCCAGAGATGGGAGAGCTTCTAGTCATAAGGAGGGCTCTTAGCACTCTTTTTGATCCTGAAACAATTCAAAGAGAAAATATCTTCCACTCTCGCTGCTCAATAAACTCCAAGGTATGTAGCTTAATCATTGATGGTGGTTTCCTTGGGCATGCTGGGTTTTATAGACGTTTCATTCAAGATTTCTCCAAGACCGCACGACCACTCACATGCCTACTTTGCAAAGATGTAGATTTTGAGTTTGAAAAAGATTGCCTGGCTGCATTCCACAAGATTAAACGCACTAGTTTCAGCTCCGGTTGTTCAACCACCAAATTGGGAGCTACCCTTTGAAATTATGTGTGATGCCAGTGATTATGCAGTTGGAGCTGTACTAGGACAAAGAAAAGATAAGAAACTGAATGTTGTTTATTATGCTAGTCGAACCTTGGATGAAGCACAATGCAACTACGCAACTACAGAGAAGGAGCTTCTAGCTAATGTTTTTGCTTTTGAGAAGTTTCGATCATACCTTGTAGGATCAAAGGTAACTGTTCACACCAACCATGCAGCTATTAGATTTCTGATGTCTAAGAAAGATGCCAAACCGCGTCTCATAAGTTGGATCCTCTTGATACAAGAGTTCGATATTGAAGTTAGAGATAGAAAGGGAGCAGAAAATGGAGTCGCCGACCACCTTTCGCGAATGAGAGTGGAGGAACCGATGCCTCTAGATGATAGTTTACTCGAATAAAATGTCTACGTCATTGAAGCTGTCCCCATGACTAACAAACCAGCGCCGCCGCAAGCACTACGTTCGCAAGCTTATGATACGCCTTGGTTTAGACACTACGCTAACTATTTAGCAGCCAACGTTGAGCCACCGCAATTTTATGGTTATAGAAAAAAGAAGTTTTTGAAAGAAATAAAGAGATACTACTGGGACAAACCCTATCTTTACAAGAAGTGTTCCGATGGGTTGTTTCGAAGATGCATCCCCGAAGAAGAAGTCGAAGGAGTTATATTTGGATGCCATGGCTCCTATTATGCAGGTCATTTCACAACCTTTAAAACTGTCTCTAAGGTTCTGCAAGTAGGTTTTTGGTGGCCAACCATGTTTCAAGACACCCAAAGTTTCATTAAAAGATGTGACGCTTGCCAGAGGATGGGCAATATAAGTAAGAGAAATGATATGCCCCAAAATTTCATACTTGAAGTGGAAGTCTTTGATGTATGGGGGATTGATTTCATGGGCCCTTTCCTTACCTCTAACGGCTACGAATACATTCTTGTTGCTGTTGATTATGTTTCTAAATGGGTGGAAGCTATAGCAAGTGCTACTAATGAATCAAGCGTGGTGGTCAAGATGTTCAAGACCATTATATTTCCGAGATTCGGAGTACCAAGAGTGGTGATAAGTGACAGAGGTAAGCATTTCATAAATCAAAACCTTGCTAACCTTTTCAGGAAGAATGGAGTTCTCCACAAAGTCACGTCTCCTTATCATCCACAGACAAGCGGCGAAGTCGAAATTTCAAACAGAGAAATAGAGTCCATTTTAAAGAAGACTACATCAAAATCAAGGAAATATTGGTCCACCAAACTAGATGACGCTCTATGGGCATATAGAACCGCTTTCAAGACCCCATTAGGTACTACACCTTTTCATATTGTCTATGGAAAAGCTTGCCACCTACCTGTGGAACTGGAGTACAAGGCAGCATAGGCAGTAAAGGAGTTGAACTATGACATAAAAAGCGCAGCCGAGAGACGCTTGATTCAATTAAACGAGTTAGAAAAAATCCGCCACAACGCCTATGAGAATACAAGGATTTACAAGGAAAGGACTAAAGCATACCACGACAAGAAAATCATACCCAAATCATTCGCCCCAAATGATCAAGTTTTACTTTTCAATTCTCGACTTAAACTTTTTCTAGGAAAGTTACGTTCTCGGTGGTCTGGACCATTTAAAATAAAGGAAGTTAAACCATACGGAACCGTCGTCCTTCTCAATGACATAGGTGAACCATTTACCGTAAATGGACAGCGTCTAAAGCCTTATCTAGCAGAAATTGGCAAGGAAGAGAGTGCATCAATCAGTCTAATCAATGCTCCCCAAGCCTAATAAGGGCAACAACCATCGAGCCAATGACATTAAATAAGTGCGCTATTTGGGAGGCAACCCATGTCTAATAAGTATTTATTTTTAGGATTTATTTTCTTTTACTTTTAATATTTTTGCATTTAAGTTTCAGGTTTATAAAAAAAAACACAAAAAAAAAATAGAAAACAGAAAAGCCAAAAAGAAGGAAAAAGAAGTCCCAATGGATTGGCAACACACACTATGACTAGTGGCAAGTACCACCTACTGACCGGCCATGTCCAAATTGACCGAAGAAAGCTGAAGGCGACGGATCATCACCATCCTTGAGTGATCGATGCCGAGAGTCCCCACCAGCCATACCAACCGTAACCGATGCCATGACCAACGTACCATGTCCTATGTACTGTGTACCATGAGTACCGCGTACCATACCCACCGTACCAGCTGCTGCTGTCTGCGACCGTTCATCCGTGTACCGCAAGACAACTCCAAACCACCACCATCCTCACCACCTACCATCACCATTCTTTTATTTAGGTATGTTTTTAGTTATTTTAATTTTATCATTATTATTAATGGTTTTACGTTTTTGTTTCAAGGAGGATGCATTTAGAGATATATCAAACACAATTCGAATGAACTTAGCCTAGTTCATATTCGATATCAAGCAACCAAAGGAAGTTACAACCGGTTAGTCACCACATCTTTATTTCCACAGCCGACTTCTAGACAATTTTTTTGGGCAACCATTAAACGTCTTAGAGTTGACACAACATCATTCCATCAAGGTGACATTGTTCTTAAACCCTACACTTTTCCTTATGATTTTTAATCCTCAACTCTTTCTTTTTTCCCACCGAGGATGGTGTGATTTAAGGCTGGGGGGAAGGATGTTCCATCCTATACGAATGCTACTTTCTATTTTGTTGACTTGAGACATTTTTCCACTTTTTACATCAATAATTTTAACGTTTTTATCGAGTCACATTGTTTTTATTTTATTGAGTCTAAACTAGTAGGGGATTATGATCTTATTCTAACGGTTTATTTGATTTGGATTAACAATTTTATGACTCTTGATTATGCTTGACAACAGAACCAAAGTTTGGAAAGATTGTGAGCCGACTCAACAATCCCCAATCCCTATTCGATGGATATTCAGATGATCTAACGTTGTCTCTACCTTTTATAGGACCTAAACCAGACTTAATTTTCAAGCCCTGGAATTGGTATACATTGGACTAGATCTCTACATTCAAGCCACACAAGACATTGCACTTCTTCAAAAGTATGTTCCCCTCTCTCTTCCCTTCAATACTCAAAAAAGAAAAAAGAAAAAAAAGAGAATACTAAAAAAAAAATGAATAAAAGATGAGATGATTTTGATCAGTTTAGAGGGGTAGGTAAATTACCAATGACCCCAGTATTCGCCTACACCTTTGATTAAAAAAAAAAAGAAAAAAGGGAAGAAGTGAGAAAAGGGAGAGGAAAAGAATCATACGAAGAAAGTCTTGGCTTGAAGAGAGTCTGCAAGCCATTGATCTATTTTCCCTTGGTAAGATTTCACTTTTTATTATTGCTTTAATTTATGTAAAGAGATGACAATGGAGATTCTGGAGAAGAATTGTGGGATCAAGGAGCGTTGATGATTCTCATGGTGGATTACAAATGGAAGTTCCTAATGTCAAGGCGAAGAAGAGTGCAAAGAAAATATCCCCAAAGATAAGTGAATTCCCATTTTTCAAAACCTCTTTCCATGGAGGACAAGCAGAGTCTAAGTCTGGGGGAGTTGATAACATCATTATTTTACTCACATTAGCTATAGTTTTCATATGAATTTAGGAATAGTTTGATGAGATTTCTAGTATAAAAGGTCTTCAGGTTTCAAGAAGGTTTTATAGGTTTATAGCAATTTGGACCAAAAGACAAGGAAAACACGTTTTAGGAAAGTTTCAGAGCTTTACAGTACGAGCAACTTTTAAAGAGCTTTAAGATAACATCATTATTTCTTGCTTAGTGTCTATGGAAAGCTGGAAGAGTCATCTTTCTCCTCGAAGTGGAATCAAGTCAATCCATCCAGCCATCCAGAAGATATGCCCGATTTACCAGAACGTGTTATGAACCGACGTAAGAAGAACCGACCAGCCGATGGGCTTTTATTCAAGGCCTGACCAGCGAGCATCACTGCAGCCCAGTCAAAGCCTCCTCCACGGTCCAGAAGTCTATTTCGCTGCCCTTTGTCCTGCACTCAAGAAGAAAAGACGTTTTTACCCTAACAAACCCTAATCCAAGACAAAACCCTATAAATACTCTTAAGACTTAGGGTTTCAAGGTGTGCTTCCAAGGTGTCTCTTTTCTGTCTCATAATTACTCATCCATGCCTCCAGCAGCAGCCCGAGAGACGTCCCTAGACCTCTACTCAGTCGTCGAAGTTTTTTTATCTACAGCTCTCTTGGAAGTCATCATCGCCACCTTTGAATTCACCAACCTCTTTCTAGTTTTCTGTATTTTCGGTTTCCTACTTGTTTAAGGAAGAAGAATCATCTACTTTGTATCACAGAGAAGATCTCTAAACCTTTTTTTTTCAAACTTCTAATCTTATATGCAATATCCTATTCATATGGTTTTGATTTGCATGAGTATGTGTGAGTAATTTACTTGTTAGGTAATAGGGTTTCAAAGGGGATTCATGTCAACGTTTGTTTAATGGTGTCTAGATTGGATTAGTTCATTGTTCTAGGTTAATTCTTAATGCATATTGCTTGATTAGCTAACTAGTGATTGATCATAGGCGTTTCACACATCACAAGTGTTGTAAACTCGCTCGCAATAGGCTAGACAAGTATCGTGTTATAACCTGCGTCAGTTGAGTTATAGAACTTTACAGATTAGAATCGAACTTGCTTTAATTGCTAGGATATATGCGTCGTTGCCTGCGAAAGTTAAGTAACGGAGTATATAGACTTTAGATAGGTGATTAGGGAGTAGCTTATCTCCCATTCTTTCGTGTTTCGTAGTCCATGAACGTTTAACCATTGAACTTCCTTAATCCCCAAAATGAAAAGTAGAAAGCTAATTAGAAAGAAGAAGAAGAAATCGAAATTGCTGTTGAATCCGACGAGAAGAAAAGCGACACAGGTTTGGTGGCTTCAGCAAGAATTGTGTTGAATCCGACGGTGCTAGTGATCCCAGCCATGGCTCTCTCCACCAATTGGATCAGATCCGAAGTGGATGTTTATTTTGTTAGTTAGAAAGCTAAATTAGAAAGAAGAAGAAGAAATCGAGTTGAGGTGTGAGTTGGCAAATTTTGTGAGTTGGTAAATATTGTGCTTAGCTGTATTAATTGTTATAATTTGATTGAATATTTGTTTTAACTAATTTGTCTCTGTTTCAGTACAAAAGCAGAGGTGTCAGTACCGGTGAAAAACATGGAAATTTTATTGTATTGATAACTATGTGGGAAAAAACATAAGGATATACATATGTTCAAATATATAATTGTAGACAACTAATAATTATATAATATTAAAATAGAAAAAGAACTAAATAAAATATGTAGATTTAAGTACATTAAATATTAATAAAAAATGTAACTACCTATCATATATTTTTAGCATTAATTATTATTTATTTGATCGTAAAAATTTGTATTCCTCATTTGCATATTTTAATTGTAATTTTTCTTAAAATAATTGAGTGAGATATGTGTAAGTTATACACCAGTGGCAAAAAGAGATAAATACATTCCATAGCGGTTGGTTCGCATGGAAGAATTCGATGGATCCGCCTCCTACGACGTGATATTTGGAGAGTACAGAAACCGAAGATGACCGACGAGGAGGCCAAAGCTTTTAACGTTGATGCATTAATTACTCAAAGGGTTGGTTAAAGCAAACCATACTACCGTATAACGGTTCATTCTAACAGAGTTACTCTCGGTAATTGCTTGTAATAATAATAAATAAATAAAAGTTGGCTTGACAGAGATCCATATACAACAATCGCCTCAAGGGTTTTCCCTCAACCCTCATTGATCCATTGCCGCATCAATGGCCCACATCATAGTGCATGCCATGATGCCAAGGTGACAAGGTACGGTTCATGGTTCTCATCTTTTCTAGTCCATTTAATTAAGGCATGCATGGTCCTCCTATTGAATTTGATAGTTGTCTATGTGATGTGTGTGGATGATAATTTTTTTTAGTCGTTTATATACTTTTATTGGTTTATGATTTGATTGTTTGATACATATATTGAGTATAGTTTATAATATTGAATTCTATATAAAGAAAAATTATAGGTGTGATTGTTTATATATGGCAACAATTAACCATTTTTTATTATTTGAAATATTGAATATATATGGTTATTATTCGCAATACAATTTTGTTCATCTTGTTAATGAGAAGTATTTTATTTTCTAAAAAAGTGGAGAAAACAAAATTTCCTAAAATATATCCATTATGATTTATATATTTATTATCTAATATCATCTTTTCTCTATAGAGAAATTTTCTCAAACAATTTTCTAAGATCATAAAACTGAAAATGTATTACATATAATTAAGTATTTTCCAACTAATTTCAGCAATAAAATTTTCCATTTAAGTAACATCTTACATATATATATATATATATATATATATATATTAAAGTAAACTAATGAAAAAATAAGCAAAACATATGTAAAATATAAGCAAAACATATGTGAAATACTTTTACATATGAGTTTCTATAACAGATAAATTAAAATAGACTCTCATATGTCATACCATATATTTTTATTGTCAAGTTAGCATTCAATTAGTTTATTTAAAATTTAGTTTTGTATAAAAATTTAATAAAAGTTCTCAAGTTTCATATGGTTTTTCATCTTCCTTTCAAACATCTAATACTTTATATATATAATACTCTATTAATACAAATAAAAGACTATGAAATATGAAACTTATATATGATCTTTATAATAGACGACATGTTAAATGTAAAATGTTAAAAGTATATGATGTGATTTTTTACAAACTGATAAAACATATCAAAAACAATATTTTGACATATAAAAATATACAATTTTTTGTATAAAATAAAGTTTAACCCCTGCTTTATATTATAAAATACATTTTTGATATTTTATATTAGTTTTTAACATTTTACATATAACTTGTCGTCTGTTATAAGGATAATGTTCCTTAATTAACTCATTACATTTAACCCGTTGTATAGTATATATATTTTAAATCTGTTTATTTAAAAATAAAATTGAAGTAGCTTTGAATTTTTTTTTAATATGTTATATATTTATTATATTCTTTAAGAAGATCATGCTAAAATATTGGAAAATATTTCAATATTAACTTATTATATAAAATTATGCATTTCAACAGAATAATGTATGAAACTAAATATATATATATATATATATATATATAAGTTAACTTTTCTCTTTTCTCCTTCTTCCACATCATCATCCACCTAAGCAATTATATATATATATATATTTGCATTAAAAATTACTATTTTAAATATTCATTCATAGCATATTTATTACTTATAATTACTAATAGTAAATAAATAAATAAAAAACGAACTAAGTAAAATTTATTAAATTTTAAAATAGTAAAAAGAATAATATAATTTTTTAGTAAATAATAAAAATAATAACTATATAAAAATGAATTAAGTAACATGAATGAAATATTTTAAATAGTAAAAACAATACTATGAATTTTTTTTAGTAATAATGCTATTATTCAAATATTAACCAAAAAGTAATCATTTTCCAAAATTTAGAATGGGTTAATGAGTTTTAAAATGGAATTAAGATTTTAATGCATAGTGGAGTACAAAAACAATTTATTTAATTGTATTTATAAAATGCTAAACATAAAAATAAAATTGAAGTGAAACATTAGTTCCTATTTTCTAAGAAACATATACTACAAAGATTTATTATTAAATTTCACTTTCAAAGCAAAATAAAAGATTAATTACTCAACTGAACTTAAAAGTTTTGATCAGAAATAAAGACATTGTAAGTGTCACAATTTTTTATAAAAACTATGAAAAAAACAATTTAAAAAATAATTCATCTAAAAGAACAAAATAAATGGTCACAAAGTATAGAAAAATAATTTATAAGCCGTTACAAAAAGTGATATGTTATTTGTGTAGCATATCTCAGAAGACATATTATCAACTAAAGCTATAGTTCTATAACATGATAAAAAAGTAAAATATAAAATAAGCTTGAAATTTCATCAATTTTATCAAATTCTTTTAACCCAAAACTTTGGCACAAAAAACATATTTAAAGTACACTATGTTTTTTTGAGAATACGAAGCTGAAGTTGCATCACAAAAATTAACATCTGAAAATAACACATGAGGTTTAAAAAAAATATGTAACTTGGATTAGTGAACGGATATTTATTGTCAGGTTTAACCGTTTCACCATCTATGCATTCTTGACTTTGTTGGAAATTCTATTATGGCACATGATGTACTTGGACAACCCGTTGTAGCGACATAGCATTAAAAAATTTCACAAAATTTTGTATATTTGTATTTAATGTGGGATATCGATATGTTTTAATGATCTCTATAATTAGGCCAACAATCGACATTTGACGTTAGAACTTTTAAAAATATGTTTTCATGGGATGTGAATATGGAATGAACTCTTCTAGGGATAAAATGTCAGAAGATTGAGGACTCACTCTTTCAGTGAGGTTCTTAAGTCATTTTTTTTGTTACCATGTGATATATTGTTCATTTACCAAAAAATATTATTGCGACAGTAGACAATTTATGTTATATTTAGATAAGTAAAATAAGTATAGCGTTTATATAGATTTATCTTTAAGACTTCAAATGATTATATATATATATATATACAATGATTTTTATTGATAAAAAATGTAAACTAAAATTTCGCGCAAATAGATATAACAAAGAAATATTATCTTCAACAATATATATGTTGTATACTGATAACAGAATTTTCACCCAGGGTATCAATTCCCTATGCAGTTGTAGTACAAAGGGTTATTAATCCAAATGGTTGTAATGTTAACAGATAACATATGATCAGAACAGTGCAAGTCAAGCCAAGTAATGGTGTGGGTTATTGACTATCAATCTAAGGAAAATAAAAAGAAAATAAAAACAAGAACCACACGAACTAAGTACACGATGCAAGCATTCGAGTACCGGATCAAGTGGGTAGTCAGATAACCTAAGAGTCAAGAACACAAAGATGAACAACTCGAGGGGTTACACGAGGCTGGTGATCGAGTACCAGTTCGGGTAAAGGAACGAGTTATAGACGAAAGGCTTAAACAATCAAATACGAAAGCTCCTAAGGATGGGGTAATCGACTCATAAATGTTCCTGATCAATTTGGGATGTCTCACATGCCTCAAGCAAAATATTCCCTAGACAATGAACCTCTAAACCTTGCAAATCCACTCTCGTGGTAAAAACAATCAACTTTAATCACTTTCCTACCCAACTCTCATTGGAGAAACATGACTAAGTAGGCATTAAGATCCGATTCATTATTGTCAATAAACTCCTTACACATCTAATCTCTTAGGCTAAGTGAGTAAATCTCTAGCATTGGTTGGTTCAAGCATTTCAACAAACATCTCTCGATGGCAAAACACCCTAAATCTAGTCTCAACCTCTCCGTCTGAAACTAGCATAAAGGGTCTCTCGGTTTGATTCATCTTCCGATCAAAAATTTTATTTCTTAAAAGGATTTAGTCCTTTTAAGCACACCAATCTAGAAAGGAATTTTCATAAAAACAATCAAGCTAAGACATCCTAATCGATCAAGAACACATACTCGCATATCCCATCCTTAAAAACCTTGATTCACTACTCAGATCTCATGGCAAACAATATGAAAACAGAAACGAATAGGAATTACATTGAATTAAAAGGAAAACTGAAGTGATGATAAGTACATAATCAAAAATTAAAAATTAGTTAACAGTAGTAAAAATAAATCCTAACAAAGCTTCAAAAGTGTAAAATCGCTCTCTCTCTCTCAGAAGCTCTCACTCTCTAGGTTCGTGAGTGTCTGCGGTGCTCTCTGGCGAGAAGAAGGAAGGGTTTTATATATGGAAACCCCTTTGACCTAGTTGCCCAGCTCTGCCCGAAGGTTTGCACGAGGTTCAGCAAGAGGTTCGAGTTGTGTGGATGCTAGGGTAGGATTTCGGGTTGTTTTTCCTGCGCTCGGATCCTCTTTGGTCGGATTAACGATCGAACTGTTCTTCTCGCACGATTACTCCATCAGGTAAATGTTCGGGTTTTACCTCATCCTTGTCCTTTTTGGGCTCCAAAGCACATGTTTTCAACCAAAATGCACAAATGTAACAATGCAAGACCCTAAACAGCCTAAATGCAAATTCCTAAGGTTAAGGACCTAAAAATGCTAAGGTTAGGGTATTTATCATGCAAAACATGGATGAAAAAGGGTGTCTAAAACATGTAAATTAGAGAGTTATCATATGCATGTATATTACTTAGTAAAGTAAGTTTATTGTTTATATAGATTTATACTAAAAAGGTTGAATAATTATATTTGAGCTGATAAATTTATATTGATAGAAAATATTTTAAATTAAAATCTTGCGCGTGCGCGGGTACAAATTCTAGTATAAATAATAAAAATTCAAATCATAGCATATGTGAAAAATATACCTTTTTATTATTATATGGATGATATGATGATTTAATTATTTCACAAAATTAGAATCATATGAATATAAGAGGTGAAATATAATGATTAATGATAATTAATATGGTAACTTAAATATCAAAAAATCTTATACTATGTTTATTTTGATTGGATATGTTTTAAAAAATATATATATAGTCTTTTTTTAAACTAATCAAATTGAATAAATTAACATTTAAATTTTTTACCCTTAATAACTATTATTAATTTGTTCTTTAAAACCAATATTTATAATGACATAATGATGTAACTATTTACACTTTGTTAAGGTTATGTTAACAATGTACATTCCAATTAATAAAGAGGGGATATGAATATCCAACATCTGATGGAGGACTTCCCAAACATTAACCGTGATCATTTCTTGTAAATAAGAAGATATGGAAATTTTATTGAAAATATGTCAATCTATCAAGCAAGAGAAGCAAGTTTAGAAATTGAAGAGAGATTACCGATCCCATGGGGATCAATCAGCCTTGATATCCAAAACTGCTTGAGAAAAAGGGAACCATTTCAGATTTATGTCATATCATTCTGATCCTTCCTTAGTTGACCTTCACACCTCTGTAGATACCCTATTGTGACGCCCTAAACATACACACGCATGCCCTCTCATCAAAGAGCCGACGCACCACCACACCGCCACAAATGTTAATATAAACAACTTCTTCATAAATTTCAAAGGTTTTTGGTTCTTAAAAGTTTTGAGGGAGAAGATTTGCTTTTATACTTCAGAAATTTCGGATTTATTATGACTTTTACAAATTGACAATAAGTTTTAAGTAGATCTATTGTTAAGTTTTATAGAATCAATAAGTTTGATAATTTGATATTGATATGATGATTTGAAAAAAATCATATAAATCATCATCTTTTTTTTTTTTTCGAACACTTGCATTGATTCATTGGTCATAAGATAAAAAATTCATACAAGCAAAGTTTAAATTACAAGAAAAGAGGGTGTTCTCCAATGCCAAAATAACATAGAAAAAAAGATAAAAAAAAATGATCAGGAATAGATTTTTGAGAGCTTTGAGCCAAAATCTTGAGAGAGTTTTGGTACATGTAAGATCAAGAATTGTCGATCCTTCTTCCATGAACAAGTCAATGGATGAGGAGATAACCATTGTCATGAGACGAGTTGGCTTTAAAGAAGGGGTCAAATCTATGCTTTGATTGAGTTTATATTTTATAGGATTTTGACCATAGTATTTACATTTGTTTTGAGTCTTTTATTTAGTCAAAGTGTGCTTTTAGAGTCTTTTGTGAGTCAGTAAAGGCTTTAGGTTACTTTGGAAGGAAACTGAATGTTTTGGGATGAAAACATGCATCTGGAGCTAATATGGTGAAAACTGATCAGTCTAGCAAGCAGATGGAGCAGGCGCAGAAGAAGCACCCATGATCAACCGATCTCACTTGGGATCGACCGGTCCCGTACCCCTCAAGTTTTCCTTTTTCGTTTTAAACCAAATTTTAAAGTTTTATTTTTAGTATTTAAGCTTGATTGATGTGTTGCATGTGAGGTTTCATGGTAGATCTCAAGCGTAGAGGTGGTTGTCCGCTTGATTGATCTATTGCATGTGAGGATTTTCCCCTGTTAGATCTCAAGCGTCGATGTGAAAATCCGCTTGATTGATTTGTTAAATGTGAGGTTGAAACTGACTATTTTTATGAATGGTGGTGAATGATGTATGGAATGAT
>NW_010921743.1:78241-78630 GCF_000633955.1 Camelina sativa
CCTACCCTCTCAGATATAGGATCAGCATTAAGAACATCTAGCCTAGAAGAGATCTACAACAATCAATCTTGACCAAGTCAAACAAACCTCAAACACAACTCAGCCTAACCCATCCTCAAGATCCTAAGCAACTACTCACAAGCATACATGATGAACATCAAAATCATAAACCCAGAAAATACTGAAACTTGCATCATTAGAAAGATAAATCAAAGATCTACAATATTGAAGAAGGAATAAAACACGAATTCTTAATATCTTGAAAGTTATGGAACCAGCAAAATCCAAGAATTTTTTGTTTTTCTCCTTCAAGGAGGTACAAGATCTAAAAATAAAAGTGCAAAAGGAATAATTCCCAAAAAGGTAAAAACTAGGTTTTTGACTCTCTA
>NW_010921743.1:80273-80683 GCF_000633955.1 Camelina sativa
AACAATATCATACTTCCCATTCTTTAACTAGACTTTGATTTTACTTAAAAACATTCTCCTCCTAAAGACTCTAACCTTTTCTTTCTCTTCTCCTCTTTTCTTTCCTTTCTTTTTCAAACAACCAAATCCCAAACCCAACAATGAAATCAACTAGTCCTATCTAGTTTGGAAAATGCAAACTAGAACTACACAAGGCATTATTCTTGTCAGTTCAAACCTAACACTTTCTACCAAGCTCAATCCCAAAAAGGCCTCACACACTCAAGAATAAGCATGGCTTGAAAGAAGGGTTGGTTAAGGGTATTGGAAACTGATTTTAATGATTCAATCAGCTACTTGGATCAACAAGAGTGGTAAAAAGGAGAAAGATGATCCAAATATGTATATGGTATCCATGAGTTTAAAGCAAT
>NW_010921743.1:84791-84887 GCF_000633955.1 Camelina sativa
GTCACATAAGCACTGGTTGTAGTGAAGATAGCTAAGTGCGCAAGGAAGCTAGAATGGACCTGGATCCTTAAGCTTAATTGGGATGATTACTCCTCC
>NW_010921744.1:0-393 GCF_000633955.1 Camelina sativa
TGACTAATTGTAAGAGTTCGGGATGAATTTGGAGTGTTCAGACAACATTTAAACCCGTTTTATCTAAGAAGAGGCTTAAATCTAGAAAACAGGCTAAAACCAAGAGAAAACATTGTTTCGAAGCAGTAAACAGCTATGTTACTCTTTCTAGGGTCAAAATATGTAAAAATCCAATGCATATGACTAATTAAAAGAGTTCGGGTCTAATTTGGAGTGCGCCACTTTTACCCATTTTGTCCCGAAACAGGCTAAAACTGAGAAAACATTGATTCGAAGCAGTAAATAGCTCTGTTACTGTTTCTAATTTCAGAATGCGGGACAATCCAATGCATTTGACTAATTGTAAGAGTTCGGGATGAATTTGGAGTCTTTAGACAACACTTAAACCCGTTT
>NW_010921744.1:2671-23083 GCF_000633955.1 Camelina sativa
CAGAATGTGTGAATTTCCAATGCATTTGACTAATTGTAAGAAATTGAGATGAATTTGGAATGTTTAGACAACACTTAAATCCGTTTTATCCCGAAACAGGCTTAAATCTAGAAAATAGGCTCAAACCGAGAGAAAACATTGATTTGAAGCAGTAAACAGCTATGTTACTCTTTCTAGGGTCAAAAACTGTAACGATCCAATGCATTTGACTAATTATAAGAGTTCGGGTTGAATTTGGATTGTTTAGACACCACTTTTACCCATTTTGTCCCGAAACAGGCTAAAACTGAGAAAACATTGATTCAAAGCAGTAAATCGCTTTGTTACTGTTTCTAGGGTCAGAAAGTGGAACAATCCAAAGCATTTGACTAATTATAAGATTTCAGGATGTATTTGGAGTCTTTAAACAACACTTAAACCTGTTTTATTCCAAAACAGGCTTAAACCTAGAAAACAGGCTAAAACCGAGAGAAAACATTGATTCGAAGCAGTAAACAGCTATGTTATTCTTTCTAGGGTCAGAATGTGTGACTGTCCAATGCATTTGACTAATTGTAAGAGTTCGGGATGAATTTGGAATGTTTAGACAACACTTAAACCCGTTTTATCCCAAAACAGGCTTAAATCTAGAAAATAGGCTAAAACCGAGAGAAAACATTGATTCGAAGCAGTAAACAGCTGTGTTACTCTTTCTAGGGTCAAAAACTGTAACGATCCAATGCATTTGACTAATTATAAGAGTTCGGGTTGAATTTGGATTGTTTAGACACCACTTTTACCCATTTTGTCCCGAAACAGGCTAAAACTGAGAAAACATTGATTCAAAGCAGTAAATCGCTTTGTTACTGTTTCTAGGGTCAGAAAGTGGAACAATCCAAAGCATTTGACTAATTATAAGATTTCAGGATGTATTTGGAGTCTTTAAACAACACTTAAACCTGTTTTATTCCAAAACAGGCTTAAACCTAGAAAACAGGCTAAAACCGAGAGAAAACATTGATTCGAAGCAGTAAACAGCTATGTTATTCTTTCTAGGGTCAGAATGTGTGACTGTCCAATGCATTTGACTAATTGTAAGAGTTCGGGATGAATTTGGAATGTTTAGACAACACTTAAACCCGTTTTATCCCAAAACAGGCTTAAATCTAGAAAATAGGCTAAAACCGAGAGAAAACATTGATTCGAAGCAGTAAACAGCTGTGTTACTCTTTCTAGGGTCAAAAACTGTAACGATCCAATGCATTTGACTAATTATAAGAGTTCGAGTTGAATTTAGAGTGTTTAGACACCACTTTTACACATTTTGTCTCGAAACAAGCTAAAACCAAGAAAACATTGTTTCAAAGCAGTAAACAGCTTTGTTACTGTTTCTAGGGTCATAATGTGTGACAATCCAATGAATTTGACTTATTGTAAGAGTTTGGAATGAATTTGGAGGTCAGAATGTGTGATTGTCCAATGCATTTGACTAATTGTAAGAGTTCGGGATAAATTTGGAGTTTTTAGACAACACATAAACCCATTTTATCCCATAACAGGCTTAAATCAGGAAAACAGGCTAAAACCGAGAGAAACCATTGATTTGAAGCAGTAAACAGCTATGTTACTCTTTCTAGGGTCAAAAACTGTAACGATCCAATGCATTTGACTTATTATAAGAGTTTGGGTTGAATTTAGAATGTTTAGACACCACTTTTACCCATTTCGTCTCGAAACAGGCTAAAACCGAGAAAAACATTGATTCGAAGCAGTAAACAGTTATGTTACTCTTTCTAGGATCAGAATGTGTCAGAATGCATTGGACAATACAATGTGTGACAATACAATGCATTTGACTAACTGTAAGAGTTTGGGATGAATTTGGAGTGTTTAGACAATACTTAAACCCGTTTTATCCCAAAACAGGCTTAAACAGAGAAAACATGCTAAAACCGAGAAAAAATGTTGATTCGAAGCAGTAAAAAGCTATGTTACTCTTCCTAGGGTCAAAATATGTAACAATCCAATACATTTGACT
Source organism: Camelina sativa (assembly GCF_000633955.1). Taxonomy (NCBI): domain Eukaryota; kingdom Viridiplantae; phylum Streptophyta; class Magnoliopsida; order Brassicales; family Brassicaceae; genus Camelina; species Camelina sativa. The sequence continues at coordinate 4,689 of NW_010921744.1, forward strand.
AATTATAAGAGTTTGGGTTGAATTTGGAGTGTTTAGAAACAACTTTTACCCATTTCGTCCCGAAGCAGGCTAAAACCGAGAAAACATTGACTTAAAGCAATAAACAGCTTTGTTACTGTTTCTAGGGTCAGAATGTGTGAGTATCCAATGAATTTGACTAATTGTAAGAGTTCGGGATGAATTTGGAGTGTTTAGACAACACTTAAACCCGTTTTATCCCAAAACAGGCTTAAACAGAGAAATAAAGCTAAAACCGAGAGAAAACATTGATTCGAAGCAGTAAACAGCTGTGTTACTCTTTCTAGGGTCAAAATATGTAATAATCCAATACATTTGACTAATTACAAGAGCTTGGGTTGAATATGTATTGTTTACACACCACTTTTACCCCTTTTGTCCCGAAACAGGCTAAAACCGAGAAAACATTGATGCGAAGCAGTAAGCAGATTTGTTACTGTTTATAGGGTCAGAATGTGTGACAATCCATTGCATTTGACTAACTGTAAGAGTTTGGGATGAATTTGGAGTTTTTAGACAACACTTAAACCCGTTTTATCCCAAAACAGACTTAAACAGATAAAACAGGCTAAAACCAAGAGAAAACAGGCTAAAACCAAGAGAAAACGTTGATTCGAAGCAGTAAAAAGCTGTGTTACTCTTTCTAGGGTCAAAATATGTAACAATCCAATACATTTGACTAATTATAAGAGTTCGGGTTGAATTTGGAGTGTTTAGACACCACTTTTACCCATTTGGTCCGGAAATAGGCTAAAACCGAGAAAACATTGACTCGAAGCAATAAACAGCTTTGTTACTGTTTCTAGGGTCAGAATGTGTGACAATCCAATGCATTTGACTTATTGTAAGAGTTCAGGATGAATTTGGAGTCTTTTGACAACACTTAAACCCGTTTTATCCCAAAACAGACTTAAACAGAGAAAACAGGCTAAAACTAAGAGAAAACGTTGATTCGAAGCAGTAAAAAGCTATGTTACTCTTTCTAGGGTCAAAATATGTAACAATCCAATACATTTGATTAATTATAAGAGTTCGATTTGAATTTGGAGTGTTTAGACACCACTTTTACCCATTTGGTCCCGAGAAAGCATTGACTCGAAGCAATAAACAGCTTGGTTACTGTTTATAGGGTCAGAATGTGTGACAATCCATTGCATTTGACTAACTATAAAAGTTCGGGATGAAGTTGGAGTGTTTAGACAACACTTAAACCCGTTTAACCCAAAACAGGCTTAAACAGAGAAAAAAGGCTAAACCGGAGAGAAAACATTGACTGAAAGCAGTAAACACCTATGTTACTCTTTCTAGGGTCAAAATATGTAACAATCCAATGCATTTGACTAATTATAAGAGTTTGGGTTGAATTTGGAGTGTTTAGACACCACTTTTACCCATTTTGTCCTGAAAAAGGCTAAAACTGAGAAAACATTGATACGAAGCAGTAAACAGCTTTGTTATTGTTTCTAGGGTCAGAATGTGTGACAATACAATGCATTTGACTAACTGTACGAGTTTGGGATGAATTTGGAGTGTTTAGACAACACTTAAACCCGTTTTATCCCAAAATAGGCTTAAGTAGAGCAAAAAGGCTAAACCAGAGAGAAAACATTGACTGAAAGCAGTAAACAGCTATGTTACTCTTTCTAGGCTCAAAATATGTAACAATCCAATGCATTTGACTAATTATAAGAGTTCGGGTTGAATTTGGAGTGTTTAGACACCACTTTTACCCATTTTGTCCTGAAAAAGGCTAAAACTGAGAAAACATTGATACGAAGCAGTAAACAGCTTTGTTTTTGTTTCTAGGGTCATAATGTGCGACAATACAATGCATTTGACTAACTGTAAGAGTTTGGGATGAATTTGGAGTGTTTAGACAACACTTACACCGGTTTTATCCCAAAACAGGCTTAAACAGAGAAAACAGGCTAAACCCGAGAGAAAACGTTGATTCGAAGCAGTAAAAACATATGTTACTCTTCCTAGGGTATAAATATGTAACAATCCAATACATTTGACTAATTATAAGAGTTCGGGTTGAATTTGGAGTGTTTAGACACTACTTTTACCCATTTTGTCCTGAAATAGGCTAAAACCGAGAAAACACTGACTTGAAGCAATAAACAGTTTTGTTACTGTTTCTAGGGTCAGAATGCGTGACAATACAATGCATATGACTAACTGTAAGAGTTTGGGATAAATTTGGAGTGTTTAGACACTACTTTTACCCATTTTGTCCTGAAATAGGCTAAAACCGAGAAAACATTGATGCAAAGCAGTAAGCAGCTTTGTTACTGTTTATAGGGTCAGAATTTGTGACAATCCATAGCATTTGACTAACTATAAGAGGTTGGGATGAATTTGGAGTGTTTAGACAACACGTAAACCCGTTTAATCCCAANGACTAATTATAAGAGTTCGGGTTGAATTTGGAGTATTTAGAAACAACTTTTACCCATTTTGTCCCGAAACAGGCTAAAACCAAGAGAAAACGTTGATTCGAAGCAGTAAAAAGCTATGTTACTCTTTTTAAGGGTCAAAATATGTAACAATCCAATACATTTTCTTAATTATAAGAGTTCGGGTTGAATTTGGAGTGTTTAGACACCACTTTTACCCATTTGGTCCCGAAAAAGGCTAAAACCGAGAAAACATTGACTCGAAGCAGTAAGAAGCTTTGTTACTGTTTATAGGGTCAGAATGTGTAACAATCCATTGCATTTGACTAACTGTAAGAGTTTGGGATGAATTTGGAGTGTTTAGACAACACTGAAACCCGTTTTATCCTAAAACAGACTTAAACAGAGAAAACCGGCAAAAACCAAGAGAAAAAGTTGATTCGAAGCAGTAAAAAGCTATGTTACTCTTTCTAGGGTCAAAATTTGTAACAATCCAATACATTTGACTAATTATAAGAGTTCGATTTGAATTTGGACTGTTTAGACACCACTTTTACCCATTTGGTCCCGAAAAAGGCTAAAACCGAGAAAACATTGACTCGAAGCAATAAACAGCTTGGTTACTGTTTATAGGGTCAGAATGTGTGACAATCCATTGCATTTGACTAACTGCAAAAGTTCAGGATGAAGTTGGAGTGTTTAGACAATACTTAAACCCGTTTTATCCCAAAACAGGCTTAAATAGAGAAAAAAGGCTAAACCGGAGAGAAAACATTGACTGAAAGCAGTAAACAGCTATGTTACTCTTTCTAGGGTCAAAATATGTAACAATCCAATACATTTGACTAATTATAAGAGTTTGGGTTTAATTTGGAGTGTTTAAACACCACTTTTACCCATTTTCCGTTTTATCCCAAAACAGGCTTAAACAGAGAAAACAGGCTAAAACCGAGAGAAAACATTGACTGAAAGCAGTAAACAGCTTTGTTATTGTTTCTAGGGTCATAATGTGGGACAATACAATGCATTTGACTAACTTTAAGAGTTTGGGATGAATTTGGAGTGTTTAGACAACACTTAAACCCGTTTTATCCCAAAACAGGCTTAAACAGAGAAAACAGGCTAAAACCGAGAGAAAACGTTGATTTGAAGCAGTAAAAAGTTATGTTACTCTTTCTAGGGTCAAAATATATAACAATCCAATACATTTGACTAATTATAAGAGTTCGGGTTGAATTTGGAGTGTTTAGACACCACTTTTACCCATTTTGTCCCGAAACAGGCTAAAACCGAGAAAACACTGACTTGAAGCAATAAACAGTTTTGTTACTGTTTCTAGGGTCAGAATGCATGACAATATAATGCATTTGACTAACTGTAAGAGTTTGGGATGAATTTGGAGTGTTTAGACACCACTTTTACCCATTTTGTCCCGAAACAGGCTAAAACCGAGAAAACACTGACTTGAAGCAATAAACAGTTTTGTTACTGTTTCTAGGGTCAGAATGCATGACAATATAATGCATTTGACTAACTGTAAGAGTTTGGGATGAATTTGGAGTGTTTAGACACCACTTTTACCCATTTTGTCCCGAAACAGGCTAAAACCGAGAAAACACTGACTTGAAGCAATAAACAGTTTTGTTACTGTTTCTAGGGTCAGAATGCATGACAATATAATGCATTTGACTAACTGTAAGAGTTTGGGATGAATTTGGAGTGTTTAGACACCACTTTTACCCATTTTGTCCCGAAACAGGCTAAAACCGAGAAAACACTGACTTGAAGCAATAAACAGTTTTGTTACTGTTTCTAGGGTCAGAATGCATGACAATATAATGCATTTGACTAACTGTAAGAGTTTGGGATGAATTTGGAGTGTTTAGACACCACTTTTACCCATTTTGTCCCGAAACAGGCTAAAACCGAGAAAACACTGACTTGAAGCAATAAACAGTTTTGTTACTGTTTCTAGGGTCAGAATGCATGACAATATAATGCATTTGACTAACTGTAAGAGTTTGGGATGAATTTGGAGTGTTTAGACACCACTTTTACCCATTTTGTCCCGAAACAGGCTAAAACCGAGAAAACACTGACTTGAAGCAATAAACAGTTTTGTTACTGTTTCTAGGGTCAGAATGCATGACAATATAATGCATTTGACTAACTGTAAGAGTTTGGGATGAATTTGGAGTGTTTAGACACCACTTTTACCCATTTTGTCCCGAAACAGGCTAAAACCGAGAAAACACTGACTTGAAGCAATAAACAGTTTTGTTACTGTTTCTAGGGTCAGAATGCATGACAATATAATGCATTTGACTAACTGTAAGAGTTTGGGATGAATTTGGAGTGTTTAGACAACACTTAAACCCGTTTTATCCCGAAACAGACTTAAACAGAGAAAACAGGCTAAAACCAAGAGAAAACATTGACTCGAAGCAGTAAAAAGCTATGTTACTCTTTCTAGGGTCAAAATATGTAACAATCCAATATATTTGACTAATTATAAGAGTTCTGGTTGAATTTGGAGTGTTTAGGCACCACTTTTACCTATTTGGTCCCAAAATAGGCTAAAACCGAGAAAACATTGACTCGAAGCAATAAATAGCTTTGTTACTGTTTCATGGGTCAGAATGTGTGAGTATCCAATGAATTTGACTAATTTTAAGAGTTTGGGATGAATTTGGAGTGTTTAGACAACCCTTAACCCGTTTTATCCCAAAACAGACTTAAACAGAGAAATAAGGCCAAAACCGAGAGAAAACATTGATTTGAAGCAGTAAACAGCTATGTTACTCTTTCTAGGGTCAAAATATGTGACAATCTAATGCATTTGACTAATTATAAGAGTTCGGGTTGAATTTGGAGTGTTTACAGACAACTTTTACCCATTTTGTCCCGAAAAAAGCTAAAACCAAGAAAACATTGATTCAAATCCTGTTACTGTTATTGATTCAAATCCTGTTTTCAAGGTTACACGGTCACCATGCTCTAAGTCATTTATTCCACTTGGATCCACTGTCTTCTCCTGCCCAAAGATTGATGAAATGGTGGAACAGAACATTGAAAAACGAAGTGATCGTAAAGGCATATATGCTCAAGGTCTGATTTAATCATTAGAACAGATATGAGAACGAGAGTATATATAAAATTAGAACGAAAGCTTTAAAAAAAAAAATTATAACAAATCCTTCAAAATAACACCTCTTAAGGTGTGATTTGTTCAATTGGATTCCTTATGTAAAGATGTATCTAAACTCTCCTAAAATCTCCTAAAATCCATGTTATGGTTTTTTAGAAAAATTAAAGTTATGTTTTGAATAACAGTAGATTTGATATGATTTTTACAAATTGTTTATTGAATAACAAGAGATTGTGTGTGATTTCAAATGATTTAATAAATATTCCAGATTCAATAACATTGGATTTGGCAAGTGATTCAAAAATCACAACTTGAATAACATGTGATTTTAAAACATATCCAAAATTCTCCAAAATCCATCTTTCAATACACCCCCTTAATCTTATTGTTTTTTTTTTGCGCAAAATCTAATATAGTAAGTAGGAGAATATCTTACTTGTGTAGTTGTGTGCAACAGGGCACTCATGCTAAAAAAAACCAGACAAACTTTACTGGGATAACCTACAACTGATCTAGAGACTATATAGCACAATGGTTTAACATAATTCGTCAAGTAAGCCTTTTATGAATATCAATACCAAGGAAGACAGATACAACTTGTAAAAATCCCACAAAAATGAGCAAAAAAATCTGCCTAAAATGAGCAAAATCCCACACGAGGGTTTATCTTGTCGAGAGATTCAGATACGGAACCCTAAAAAAGCTCGAATCAAAACTTGACCCGCAAAAAGAGCAATGAAGGGATTAAAGGTTCGACGTGCGTTCGATGAAACGAAGAATCGAGAGAAACGATCTTTTTGAAAGAGAAAGGGCACAGAGCTAGATTTCTCTGGGACTCGGATTGGGGATGACGTCGGAAACGCCGAACGGTCGTTCTAAAGACGTAACGATGCGTTTTGGTATTAAGATCTATAATAGGCCCACTAAGAATAGTAATTCGGCCCATGTAGCCTAATATGTCTTATGTTATTTTATTTTTTTCTGTCCAACAAAAAGTTTATGTCTATGTTGCTTTTTAATTACCAGTCTTATTATTCTTCTTACATAAACATAGTGATGTTAAGCCTGCGGGCCTAAACGGCTTTAGTGTATTATTTAGACCCGAACCCATCTAAAAACCAAAGAATGTTAAATGGGTATACCCTTTTAAAGCCCGTTTATTAACGGGTCGTAATTAATTTAAACTGGACAACCCGTTTATTTTTTCTGAACTTTTTTAAGTAAAACGACGACGTTTGGTCAGATTCACTTTTTCTGAACTCGAACGACGTCACGTTCCGTTCCGAGGTCATCTCCAGCGTCACGTTCCAAGATCATATTCAGCATCTCCACCGTCACGTTTCGAGATCATCTCAACGCTAGCAATTTGATTTCAATCTGATTTCAATCCCCAAATTGGTAGCAATTTGATTTCGGTATTTGGTTTTGGTTTTGTCACTATTATATCCAACAGATATTGTGTTTTGTGTGTGTGTTTGCAGGTTTTTCCAGAACATTGGGAATGAATGAGGAAGAAACAAGAATTGAGGAACAGTTAAGATAATAAGATATAATTGGAATAGTTTTTAAACTGATTTGTTCGACAAAAATTTATGTTTTTGGGTTTTGATAAAAAAAACAAATATAACTTAAATGGGCCGACGGGTCCATATATATTTAAACGGGTTTAGATAAACGGGCTTTAAATTTAAAAGGTTTAAGTGGGCAATTAGTTAAACAGGCAGGGTTTAAATGGATAGGGTCTAAATGGATCCGGACTACCCGTTTTAACATCACTAATTTTGTCAATTGAAACGGCACGAGTTCTATACTTGATGGGATCCTTGAAACAGCACATTGTTAACATAGTTGAATTACGAAAACACCCTTTCGTCCAGATAAAATCTTTGTGATGATGGTCATCGAAATGGGGCTTTTCACTACTAAACCCTTTTTGTACTTGTTATATGAACCGATAGAAAATAATAAGGTGAACCGATTGAAATAATAATAATAAACCGATTAAAATCCACTTACTGTTTTATTAAGTACTGGTTTATTCAAACCGATAAGAGTATGTATTTTCTGGCATGAATCCGATCCAGTTTTCACCGATTTACTTGCTCTTTAAGATTCATGGTTAATAACTAGGCCTATATATATGGTCACATTTCTTCGGCATCTATATTAATTTAGCAAAATTATTGATTACTGTTTGAAGAATTCCATAAAACTGTATATATCATCTTTATTTCGGTTAATAAAAAATATTCAATATTATTTTAAAAAACAGAAAGAAGATAAGTCATTTTTTTTTGTCTAAAAGATAATTCATCTTTTCTATAATGCATATTGTGTGATGCAAAATTAATTTTATCACTTTCTAGTTTCTATTTTTGATATACATAAATTAAATACAACATTAAGTTTGGAGCCTGTATATTATTTTTTATCAACTAATCCTAAGATGATGAATGGAAAATTCGTGTTTTTTTCTAGACAAAAACCAATATTGTAGTTTACTTTTATGACCATCATCCAACATTTTTGTCGTCTTCGTGCTCATCTTCTTTTAAAAGTGGCAGTTTCGAAATCTTTTGTCGAAGGACATAAATTGCTGAAATAATGGGAAGCACGAAACGTACTAAAAACCTCCAATTACATGGGATGTGAAGGCAACATCGATAGTCCATGCGGAAGAAGCCGCCCCAAAGTCTGCAGTTCCTCCAATGGACATAAAACAATAGAAACGCTCCACTAGCATACCAATCAGATAATCTATTTGTGCCTGAACTTTCTCATCGATATAATTCAGGATATGCTGAAGTAACCACCCTTTGACATGTTGAGACGACGATAGACCTGGCGGTTATGGTATTGACGCATGCTTCTGAGCAGTGCCGGCCCATAGGGGAAGCTACCCAAGCAAAGGATTGGCGTCCCGATTTTTTTTCTTTTTCTTTAATAATTAATGTCTTTTTTGAAGTTTTATTTGAATAAGTCTTTATAAAAAATGCTCAATTTTATAGAAAAATAAATAAATTTTATCTTAAAAAACAGATTTTAGTATAAATTTGTGTAAAAATTACAATTTTTGGTGTGAATCTACTAAACAAAGGTTGTTAACAACCAAAGTAAAATTCAAGTTTGACGGTCTTTGGTTGAGTAGTAAAAATTGAAACGGCACGAGTATTTGTGATGGGATCGTTGAAAAAGCAGGTTGTTAAAATAGTTGAATTACGAAAACACCTCTTCGTCAAGATAAAATATTTGTGATGGATAACTAGATTAGGATCCGCGGTAGACCGCATAACAAATTATTTATAACTAAAACATGTAAATTATAAGTTGTATTTGTTGGTTAAATATGTTATAATTATATAATACTTAATAATTTTATAGTTTAAAGTTTAAACCATATAATATTGCAATATAATTTATTTTTTACATAATATTTATTAATCAATTTAATTAGATATGTTTATTCTCGAATATGGATAGTATTAACAAAATAATGAAATGATGTTTTACCCGTTTAACACCAAATTAATGATATTTTAAATTTATATAGATATCAACAAAACTCATCCTGCTATATAACTCCGTCCCGAGATATTTTAACTCACTTATATAATCTTAATTTGTAATATTTATTGTTTTTATTATAAATATTAGATTGAGTTGATATGTTATTTATAAAGGTTGTAACCATTTACATTTTATAAGATTGGCGTTTTTTATAAATTTTAAATATTTATAATACTTGGAATTCTTAAAACGATTGAGTATTTCTCATATTTGAAACTTCATAAACGTTTAAATATTATTAATTTTTTTAACATTTTATAAAGTTTAACTTTCAAAAAAATATATAAATATTTATAATATATATACTTTTTATAAAATATAAATATTTATAATATTTAACTTTTTAAAAGTTTTAAATATTTATAATATTTAACTGTTTAAAATTCTTTAAAATAAAGAATCAGAATAAACCAAATAAAAGTTTTTAAAGTTTGAATGCTTTCTACTCATTTGTATTATTAATCATTTTGGTCTCTTTTATAGTATGATTCTGAACTAATGCCCAAACTTTTAGGCGATGTGAGATATTGTATCCATATTTTGTTATTCATTTATTTAGTAATATATGTCCTTTTCTTAAAATTTGAATTACATCATATGCATGAAAAAATCACAATTTTTATTAACTAAATATATTATAAAATAATTCAAGATAATTTAAATATAAATTCAAATTAAAATGAAAGGAAATCATATATTTATGTTTGAATTAGCTAGAAAGATTTCCTTATTTTTTAAATCTTTTATAATTAATTTTAAAATTTTTGGTAACTAATATTAAAGTCAATGCATTAAATATAAAAACTTTCCAAAAAGTATTTTTGAGCAAAAACTGCTGCAAAAATACTAGTAAAGATAAAATAAACCGAAATCAAACACAAGAACAGAAAGCTGCACATACTACCTTAAGCTTCCTCAATAACTACAAAGTCTACAATGGCTCACTTCCTTGATCTTAACAGCCTCACCAACAGTTTGCTTTCGATTCAAAACCTACATGAGAGTCGTAAAATTAACAAATCCAGCGGGTTTGTTTGCAAGAGAACCGTAGAATTTCAAGAACCGGATTCAGTATAGATCACAAGGCATATGACAATGGGGTTTGCTGTCTCAATAGGCCTAACCGGAATGTTTCTTTGGCACAAGACAACGGGCTTTGGATCGATGGCCCTCTTCCAATTCCTCCTATTTACAACAGTATGCACCCTTTGATTCCAACTCTTGATTATATATGTTTGTCTCGGTTCTTGTTGAAAAGTTTGGACATCTTGAGCCATACAAGATACAACTAACCAATATGAGAATTTTGTTTGGTAGAATACAAAATTGAATTATACCGGAATTCTACTCACGCATTTTCCGGTTATGTACTTCCTCAATTCGAATTGTACAGATGTCGTGAATGAGCAGACGGGAACGAGAACGTTCATAAAGAAAGGAGTGTATGTAGCTGATATAGGGACGAAAGGAAGAATGTATAGAGTTAAAAAGAATGCTTTTGATCTGTTAGCAATGGAGGATTTGATCAGACCAGATACTTTAAACTATGTCAAAAAATACTTGAGGCTTAAATCCACCTTTTTAAACTACGATTTCGATATTTAAAAATACTTGATATCTTTATCGCGTTATATATCCAGGCAAATTTACTTTTTTTTTTTTTAAACATAGACTATTACTTTATAAACATAAGAGTAAAAATTTATCTTATTTTATAATTTAGCATTTAACATCTTTTTTTTTTTGGGTGCGTTACGTGATCTTCGAAAATATGTTTAGTAGTATATATAAAAGGCACCCAAAAAAAAAAAAGGGGTCAGATAATTCACGTTTTTTTGTTTCTCTCCCCAAACAGAACTTCGGGAAAAGTGGGGGAAGGAAAAAAAAAAGAGAGAATTAATTAAGAAAAACCTCTTTTTGCTCACTTTCTCGCAAGATACAAATCTCTTCTTCTTCTTCTTCTTCTTCTTCTTCCTTCTTTAGTTCTTCTTCCTCTTCAATGCAAACAATGCTCGATTCCATCAACCTAATCGAATAATGGGACTCTCTGATTCTACAAACGAGCTACTCGGAGACACTAGGACCGCCGCTTCCAAGTAAGATAACCGCTCCTTTCTCGGCATCGATCTCAACGAAATCCCTTCCGCCGCTACTCTCGGCGGTGTTTGCACCGGCGCTCCGGATGACGACGCCGACTACGAAACCGTCGAAGTTGTTAGGTCGATTCACGATAATCCCGACCCTGCGCCTGGAGCGCCTACGGATGTTCCTGAACCGGATCGGGATGCTTCCTGCGCCGCCTGTGGAAGACCTGAGTCTTTGGAGCTCGTTGTTGTTTGCGATGCTTGTGAGCGAGGGTTTCATCTCTCTTGTGTTCACGACGGAGTTGAGGCCGCTCCCTCTTCCGATTGGATGTGCTGCGACTGTGTTTCTGGCGGCGAGAGGAGCAAACTCTGGCCCTTTGGTGTCAAGTCTAAGCTCATTTTCGATATGAACGCCTCGCCTCCCAGTGATGGCGAGGGTTATGGCAGCGAGGATACGTCAGATTCTAGGTACGTTACCCTTCTTCTGTATGCGTTAGGGTTTATAGGAAATTTAATTTTGGTTGAGATCGAGGACACGGATGCAAGACTTGACTAGGGTTTCTTTACATGAATAGGGACCAAAGGTGTTATTTGGAGATCTAGAAACTACTGAAAAACTCGCTGGATTAGGATTTTGGTGTAATTGAATTTAGGTTTTATTTGATAGGACTTTGTCTGGCCTTACTATAACACGAGTATGTCTGAGAAATTAAGTAGCCGAATTGTAATATCACTGATGATTTGTTTCTTCCTCTTCAGAAAGCATATGTTGTCCAATCATGCATTCAAGCTTTTCAAGTCCTGGTACAGGATATGCTAGTCTCGAATCTTCAGGGTTAATGGCTCGTAATCCCAATCTAGGTTTTGGATTCCCATTAAGCCTGAACAACAGTAGTTTGCCCGTTAGATTTCCATCCTTGGATCCAAGTGAGTTGTTTCTGCAAAATCTCAGGCATTTCATATCTGAAAGGCATGGAGTATTGGAAGATGGTTGGCGTGTCGAATTTAAACAGCCTCTAGATAGTTATCAGCTATGTGCAGTGTATTGTGCTCCGAACGGAAAAACATTTAGTCCAATACAAGATGTTGCTTGTTATCTGGGCTTAGCAGTTAATGGTAGCTTCAGCTGTATGGATACTGAAATCAGGAATGAAAGTTCTCTTCTTCAAGAAAGATTGCATATGCCCAAGAGGAGAAAGACATCAAGATGGCCAAAAAATGGTTCCCCTGAGCAAAAGGGTAGTTCAGTGAGTGCTCAGCTCAGGCGTGTTCCATTCAACGGTCAAACGATGCCCCCTTTTGCCATTAAATCTGGTACTCATTTTCAGGCTGGTGATTCCCTTAGCGCTGGAAATAATGGATGCGGTTGTGAGGAAGCTAATATAAATGTAAGCTTGAAATCTCTCTTGATGGGTTTCTTTTTCCCAATATTTTGTACTTTTTGTCCTCATGTTTGTGTATTTGATTTTCAGAATGGACTTCCAATGCAGTTTGAAGATTTCTTTGTGCTGTCACTTGGACGTATTGACATAAGACAGTCTTACCACAATGTCAACATGATCTATCCAATAGGATATAAGTCCTGCTGGCATGATAAAATCACGGGGTCGCTATTTACATGTGAAGTATCTGATGGCAGTTCTGGTCCTGTTTTCAAGGTTACACGGTCACCATGCTCTAATTCATTTATTCCACTTGGATCAACTGTCTTCTCCTGCCCAAAGATTGATGAAATGGTGGAACAGAACATTGAAAAACGAAGTGATCGTAAAGACAGTACCCAAGAGCATGATGATGACGCTAATATTGAGATCCTTCTTTCGGATCACCCCCCACCTCTTGGAGATGATATATCGTCTTGTTTACAAGAGAATAATATTTCCAAGACATTCAGTTGCTTGCGCTCAGAGGGTGGTTCTTCTCAAGTAGACTTTGATAGTATATTATCCAGTAAACAGGACCATGGGGTTGACATTGGCGACATTGTTGTGGAAGAAGATTCATTGTCTGTTGCATGGAACAAGGTGTGCCAAAAACTTGTTGATGCATGTTCCAATGTCATGAAGCAGACGGGTACCATGTATATGGAAGAATGCTTAATGTTTATTATACAAAGTCTTTACAATATATATAGGGAGTACAAGAGAGATTAGGGTATCCTATAATTACAATTGAGTCCTAAACTTATACATTACTTACATGCCCCCTCAAGATAGAGGAGATGGGGCTACTCCAATCTTGTACAAACAGTTAACAAATTGAGGACGAGGAAGAGGTTTTGTCAGTGCATCAGCAAGTTGGTCGTGTGTGGAGACATGAGTAACGCGGAGAGCACCAGACTGAACATACTCTCGTGCAAAGTGGAAGTCGATGGCAATGTGTTTCATTCTAGAGTGGAAGACGGGGTTTGCGGAGAGATACGTAGCACCTACATTGTCGCAGTATATCACCGGAGGTGCAGGAAGAGAGATGCCAAGTTCAGTAAGGAGAGAGCAGACCCAACTTAACTCAGATGCCGTGTTTGCAACGGCTCGATACTCTGCTTCGGTGGAGGATCGTGACACACTGCGTTGCTTCTTGGATGACCAAGAGATTGGATTGCCGCCAAGATATAAGATATACGCATTGGTGGAGATACAATGGTCAAGATTTCGAGACCAATCAGCGTCAGAGTAAGCATGGAGGCGCGAATAAAGATACCATGAGAAGTCGTACCCGCCAAGTAACGAAGTATGCGCTTTGCATCTTGCCAATGGAGATCAGTGGGAGAGTGCATAAATTGAGACAGGCGATTCACTGCATATGCAATGTCCGGTCGTGTGAAAGAGAGATATTGGAGGCTTCCAAGAACGGCCATGTATTCAGTTGGGTTAGGATGTGGTGAACCGGAGTTGACGGTAAGCGACGGAGTTGGTGACATGGGAGTGGAGACAGGTCGAGAGTTCAACATATTAGTCTTGACCAACAGATCAATAATGTACCGTTTTTGCATTAGATGGAGTCCCTTTGAAATCCGTGTAGCTTCAAGGCCTAAGAAGTATGACATCTCACCAAGTGATTGATGAAACCCGAGACACTTGTGCTGTTGTTACCAGTGATTAGCATATCATCGACATACACAAGAACATAGATAATTTCGCCACGCCGTTTGTATGTAAAGAGTGATGTATCAGCCAATGAGTTAACAAAGCCAAGGGTGAGAAGATAACCGCGAAGTTCCTGATACCAAGCACTGGGTGCTTGTTTGAGACCATAAATCGCCTTATGTAATCGACACACATAGTGAGGTCGATCGTTGTCAACAAATCCCGGAGGCTGTGTAACATACACCTCATCCGTCAGGGAGCCTTGCAAGAAAGCGTTATTGACATCGATTTGTCGTATACACCATCCCTTTGTCACCGCAACATGAAGAACAGAGCGAACCATAGTAGACTTGATCATCGGACTGTACGTCTCCGTGAAATCATGACCATATTGTTGTTTGAATTTGAGAGTAAATATCCACTTACAGCCAATGACGTTTTGTGTAGGGCGTGGAGGAACGAGCTCTGAAATGCCATTGCGGATGTGGGCATTGATCTCATCACACATGGCTTGCCTCCAGTTCGGATCCCGCAACGCCTCTGCCACTGTTTTTGGAATGACTGGTCGGAGTTTGGTTGTGGTGACGGTAAGTGAGAGTTTTGTTGTTGGCTTGGTAATGTTGTTTTTGGCCCTTGTTTGCATGGGATGGTGATTATGTTGTGGAGGTGGGTTGGGAGCCGGAGCTTGTGCAGGAGGAGGTGACGGTGTCGGTGTAGGCATAGGAGAGGGTAAGGACGGTGTCGGGGAAACAGAGGAGGGAGATGAGAGCTGTGGATGTGTTGTCGGGCTTGAGTGGTGGTGAGATGGGCCGGAATTTGGTGAAGATGGGCCTGAATTGGTAGTTGTGGGTAACGGACCTGGGTTCGTATTACCGGTTGGTGGTGGTGAAGAAGGCGTTGCAGGAGACGATCTGGAAGGCAGTGACGGAGCCGTAGGCACTTGTGACGGTGAGCGGTGAGAATCTGAGCACGAGGGGAGCCCCAAGGAGGATGCAGGCGAAGCTGTAGAGAGTGGCGTAGTCACAACGGGAATGGTGGTGGGACGTGTATCAGGCGTTTGTTCAGGTACGGAGGATGGAGGTTGGGTGAGAGGAGAGGTGGCAAAAGGAAACAGAGATTCATCGAATTGGACATGTCGGGAAGTGTAGATACGACCAGAGGCTCTGTCCAAGCAGAGATATGCACTCTGAGTGAGTGAATATCCAAGAAAGACACATGGAGCAGAGCGTGCGAAGAGTTTGTGGGTAGCATACGGGCGTAGCCACGGGAAACATAGGCAGCCAAAAACTCGTAGCTTCTGGTAGTTGGGAGCTTGGCCAAAGAGTTTGACATACGGGGAGTCATTTCCAAGCACCGGTGTCGGCATTCTGTTGATGAGATACACGGCGGTGGCAAATGCATAGGTCCAATACACCGTGGGCATCGAGGACTTGCTAAGCAGGGTGAGACCCGTTTCGACGACGTGACGGTGTTTCCGTTCAGAAACTCCGTTGTGTTCAGGCGTATGTGGAGGCGTCGTTAGATGGGTGATGCCATGAGCCGTGAGAAAAGAACGCAATACAATGAACTCGCCACCGTTGTCAGAGTAGAGAGATTTGAGATTGGCTGCTGGTGCATACAACGGATCAACTGAAGCTTTTCTTGAGGATGTTCTTGAGGTGGGATTTTCCCTCTAAAATCTGTTTTCTTTTTGGGTGCAATTGATGGCATGATGCTTCTTGTGCGATCTAGGAATTAGTTTCTGAATGCTTATAGTATAAGTGCTATATTCAGTTTAGGTATCGTATGTTTGTGTTGTTAATTTCACACTGCTAGTTTAGATGCATAAATGTAAAAGTATCCCAAGAGCCAGGTTATATTTAGAATATTTTTGCCTTCTCTTTATGTCATAGCAGTATCAGGTTAAACTTTCCGTTGAACCCCAGAACTTTTGCTGGTTCATTGGATAATTTTTTAGCCAGCAATTGAGTCTGACAGTATATGACTTAATTTAAATTTTTCATTTTGATGGTATATCCCTGGACGCGGGTCATGCAACTTGATTTTTCTCATGAATGACATGCTAACTGTAGCTTTCTAATTTGCAGCTGTGGAGTAGTATACGTGTTATGTATGCGGATCAGCCCGATTATGTGGAACTGGTTGCAACTTTGTCTAAAAAGTTCAAGTCATTATACGAGGCTGAGGTTTGTCTTCTCCCTCATTTCTCTGCTATGCTCTACACAATAAGTTATATTCATTACTTAGTAGCATCTAGACGTGGAGACAGGCATTTATATTTTGGCATCTTTGTGGATTAAATGTTTTGAGATTTATTATTTGTGCAAGTTATAGGCCTTTATGATCAAAGAGGCATCTGAAGATGTCCACTAATGCTATATGCTTTAGAAGGGTTCTTCCTTTTGTGTGCGTGTATAATTTTCGTTTTGTTCGCCTTTCAGAAATTGCATGCACGGTCTCCTTTTTTCTATGAGTATAACTGCAGTATCGGGGTGCAATTATTTTCTCAAGTTTCAAGCCTTTATTGGTTTTCTGGTATAGGTTCTACCACTTGTTCAGAAACTTGTGGACTACATGAAATTGGAATGCTTAAATGCAGAGATGAAGAAGGAAATTAAGGAAATAGTTGTTTCAGTAAATAAACTTCCCAAGGCCCCGTGGGATGAGGGGGTATGTAAAGTATGCGGCGTTGACAAAGATGATGACAGTGTTCTCTTGTGTGATACATGCGATGCTGAGTATCACACATATTGTTTAAATCCACCTCTTATCAGAATTCCTGATGGAAATTGGTATTGTCCATCTTGTGTCATTGCCAAGCGCATGGCTCAAGAGGCTTTGGAATCTTACAAACTAGTCAGGCGGCGAAAAGGTAGAAAGTATCAGGGGGAACTCACCCGAGCCTCTATGGAAATGACTGCTCACCTGGCAGATGTGATGAAAGAAAAGGACTACTGGGAGTTCAGTGCTGAGGAGGTCAGTTTTGAAACTTGTCTCTCATTTCTTGCTCATTCATTTGAAATCTGTCTATTTTTCATTCTCTTTTGGAGATGAAGACTATATGACTATAATTTCATATGTGATATTTAGCTTATGCATTGCCATCTATGGATTCTTACAATCTTTTGGTGCTATTTTCACTTGTATTGTGGTTGAATTTATACCTATTCTGATGCAGAGAATCATGCTGCTTAAGGTTCTATGCGATGAACTGCTCAGCTCATCCCTTGTCCATCAACACCTCGAGCAATGTGCCGAAGCGATAATTGAAATGCAGCAGAAATTGCGCTCTCTTTCCTCAGAATGGAAAAACGCAAAAATGCGGCAAGAATTCTTGATGGCTAAACTCGCAAAGGTTGAACCTAGTATTTTGAAGGAAGCAAGCGAACTACATAATTCAAGCACTTTGCAGACCATATGGGATGTGATCAACAACCACAGGAGGGCGTTGTTGGAGACGGAGTTACCCATGATGATGAGACTTCCTCTACTGCATTTCTTAACAAAAGTCAAGGTAAAGCTCCACTTGAGACCGATTCTCAACCTGGAGATCTGCATGTTAATTCCGGTGGGAGCAAGATTTCCTCCCCAGAAAAAATTACATCCCCTGTGAGGCATGAGTTGCCTGTAGCAGATACCTCTCCTCATGTAACGGATATTATGTCTTGTGAAAAAGATACCTTGCACAAGTCCGTTGGAAGAATTCATGAAACACATTCTCTAAATTCCAATGCAGTGGAATTGCAGACAGCTCATGATGTATCTTCTCAGGCTTCTCAAGAGTTGCAGGCTTGTCAACAGGATTTGTTTGCCACTAGTAATGATATTCAGAATCTGGAGCTATCAATCAGAAGTGTAGAGTCACAGCTTCTAAAGCAATCTATACGAAGAGACTTTCTGGGAAACGATTCTAGCGGTCGTTTATATTGGGGTTGCTGCTTCCCAGATAAAAATCCGCGTATACTGGTTGATGGAAGCATATCTTTGCAAAAACCTGTACAAGCCGATTTGACGGGTTCAAGAGCCCCCTCTCCGTTTCTCCATGCCATTGACCATGGAAGACTAACGCTTTCACCCTGGACATATTATGAAA
>NW_010921744.1:24671-38173 GCF_000633955.1 Camelina sativa
CCCCATACCATTTTGAGGAGATCTGTTCCAAGTTTGTGACTAAGGATTCCAACAGAGATTTGGTTAGTGATATCGGTCTGATCGGCTCAAATGGCATCCCAACATTTCTTCCATCGTCTAATACTCATCTTTACGACTCAGTGCTTATCTCTGCCAATTCCAGTAAGCTAGATGGTGATGATTCAGGGGATCAGGTCATTTTTGCTGGTTCTGAAACCAATGTTGAAGGCTTAAATTCTGAATCTAACATGTCATTCGATAGATCTTTCACACACGACCTTGGCGGTCCACCGAGTAAACCAAGCGGACTGGGTTTTGGCTTCTCAGAGCTAAAGATTAAGAAATACTCTGGTAGTGGGTTGAAAAGCTGCTGTGTGGTTCCACAGGCTTCGTTGAAACGAATAACTGGCAAGGCGTTGCCGGTTTTCAGGTTCCTAAAAACCAACTTGCTTGATATGGATGTGGCACTACCTGATGAAGCTTTAAGACCGTCGAAATCGCATCCAGAGCGTAGAAGAGCTTGGCGTATATTTGTTAAATCCGCGCAAAGCATTTATGAGGTTTGGTCTAATCCTTAATTAGTATCTTTCCTCCTCTCTATCTATAGATACACAGATCTATCTGGATTTTCTAATTTCTATGCGTTTCATATTTATTTCAGTTGGTTCAGGCAACAATTGTGCTAGAAGACATGGTTAAGACAGGGTACTTGAAAAATGCATGGTGGTACTGGTCTTCCCTTTCAGCGGCTGCTAAAATATCGACTCTCTCGGCGTTATCCGTCCGTATCTTCTCCCTTGATGCAGCTATTATGTACGATAAACTCATAACTCCATCAGATCCGATGGATGAAACAAATCCGATCATCAGCTTAACAGACCAGAAGTCGCAACCGATTTCAGATTCACAAGAAAGAAGCAGCAGAGCAAACAGGCGATCGGGTAAGAAGAGGAAAGAACCCGAGGTGTCATAGTAACTTATTTGAACCCACCGGAAAAGCTCAGCGGGCACAGCCTCGTGAGAATATGAACCGGAAATGTGGATTTTGTTTTTTTTCCGGTTGAGTCAAAGTGGAGCCAATCTGTATGTTGTAGATATAGGCAATGTTTCTTCTATCTATATATCTGGAAGTGGACCTGTAAGTTGCGGATGTTTTTGGTGGTTCATCATGATAGGAGAGGCCTAAGTCCGGTTCATGGAATGGAACGGCGGTAGATGGCGATTCAACAGGTGAATGAGCTTGAGAGAGTATGTGTATACATATATGTAGAAGAAGACTGACTAATGTGGAATTAATTAGTATCAAAAGTCGCTTTTTAGGCATTAACTGATGTTAGAACGGAAACACTTCAATTCTTTATAAACCTCTCTATCTCTTTAATGGATCGTTGTGTTGTGAGGGATTTCTGAAGAAGTTCAACCTTTTTTTCTGAAGAAGAAGTTAACTGATTTTATATATTGGTAGTAGTAGTACTAAACTGAAGTGACTTTTATGAATAATATAACTTATCAAATACCGTGAAATTGCTGAATGATTCCACAATTATGCGGGGGTTTTCGTCAGTAAACATGGAAACAGACATGACTGTAATTGTACTTAATGATAATAAACACACATAAATAGCAGATTAAGGCCAAGCCCAGAATCCCAATGATTCGCCGTGATGGTGCGACGGTGAAGTGGTGGCCACAAAGACGTCGGAGAAACAGGCCCGGTCATTATCACAGGCGTTGTTGTCTTGTTGGGAGTAGATGGGTACGAGGCTGGGGAAGTAAGAGTCACAGCTGTCTAGTAGTTGAGGTGCGTCTTCGTCAAGTA
The DNA here is from genome assembly GCF_000633955.1 of Camelina sativa. Classification (NCBI taxonomy): domain Eukaryota; kingdom Viridiplantae; phylum Streptophyta; class Magnoliopsida; order Brassicales; family Brassicaceae; genus Camelina; species Camelina sativa. Next base: position 26,491 of record NW_010921744.1, read on the forward strand.
CCGCACTCCCAACACTCCCTGAACTTAACCGGTCATCGGTTTTGATTGCCGCTGGGTTTAGGTATACCGGATCAAGTTGGTTGGGTTGGGGGACTTGACGACCCGGAGGTAGTTCATTATTAGCTTCTTCTTTGCCCAGAAGCTTTTCGGTCAGTGAAGTAACCTGTGGAAAGATTCTTAACTTTTTCAATCACAACGGTCAACACAAGCAACCTCCCTTTTAATTATATGTAGTTCTTCTTTGATTATTTTGTATTCTTCCCAACTTTCTTTCTTTCTTTTTACTAATAATAATATACTTATATTAATGTTAATATATATTAATACTAGAAGTCATTCCGTGCTACACACAGATTTTGCTTACAATACAATGTTGTTCAATTTTAGTAATTTGGAAATTATTAGTTTTTATTTGTTTACTCACCAATGATTATTATTGTGATTTTTAAAATATACTGATCATTTTTGTTTTTTTTGGAATGATTTGTTTGGTGTTACTTGAGTTTTCCTTTTATATATAGTATTAGACTATTTCAACACATGAACAAAATTTTGATTGCAAAGTAGAGTGTGTAGTTTTTGCTCCTTTTAGATTTTTAATACATATTAGAGCATGTGCATTGGTGAAAGACTGATTAAGTTTCTCATCATATAATATTATTTTTAAATGTAAAGAAATTTGAGAACATCTTTCTAATATTGTGCGTCCATTGGTGATTTACTCGTCAATATAATATTTTTATTTTTAATGTAACTTAATATTTGTAATATAATTTTATTTGAATACTTATTTTGTTATTTTTCTTTGCATTTGACCTTAAATAATAAATAAAAAATTATTAATATTTTAAAACATCTTAAATTGCTTATTAATTATATTTAATTTTATTAAGTAGCTATATTTCATATCATATATGTATTATCAATAATAAAATTATATATACTAATATAGTTTGTGAAAGTTTCAAGATACTAAATTATATGTTAAACCTTGAGAACCGATTTTCCCTTTTCCAATTAAAATAATATTATTTTTTTTCATTTATTTTAATTATTAGAAACTCTATGATGGTTTAAAAATTACACGAATTTTTGGATGAGTATAAATATGCAATGGTTTTATTTCATCATCATCATAGATGCAACTGAATAAAATGAATAATCATATTAGTCGTATCTACTTAGAAGACAAACCGTAGGATATTATAATGTCAAATGCAATAATAATAAAATTTCTTAGAAAGTAAACTATTATATGTGAAAGTGGAAAAATGTTATAGGAATTGTTTGTTCTTTTATTTCTAAGATGGTTGATTTTGTAGCTATTTGATACTAAGATTCTTAAAAATATATGATACTAATATACAATTAACATATACTACTCAAAACTATAGAAGTCAAATTAATCATATATAGTATAGAAAAATGCAACTCATATCATACTATGATATAAAAAGACATCACAGGTTTAACAACATGATTTTGTAAGCATATGATAGTAAACATACAATTTTCTTTTTTATAATAGTTTTAAATACGTTTTTTTTTTTGCATAAAGATGAAGACTACTAAGAAATTAAATTTACAATAAAGAAACTCATATGCATCGTCCAATAAGAAGAAGTTTTATCCTGCTTTACCACATGAATGTCCAAAAAGAAGAAAAAATTGAAATTCTAAACTATATGAAAGGACATACATAATTATATGACATCCATAATTGTTGGACTAGCTCATGGAGTGTAGGAAAGACATACATAAACACTCTTATGAATAAATAAATTTGTCAAACATTCTCGCATAATTTTTTTCTATGTAGTATTAATGTGAATAACAAACATGATAACCTGCAAAAATAATTTTAAAATTATTCAAGAATACCTACTGAAATTTGGAAAGATATATAAGAATAATATAATTCTTTATAGGAACCTAATGACTGAAATTAAATAATAATAACTGAAAATTGTTTTAAAAGGATAGTAATTAGAGATTAAATTCTATTTTCATGGAAAACGGAATGAATTCTACTTTTATGGAAAACAAATTGGTAAAATCTAATGGGGAATAAATGAGTAAGTATTTCTCAAATTACTTACGGAAAACATCCCACCATAAGATTATATAAGATTAAAGGCTATAAACTAAGCAGATATGAAAATCCAAATATTTATGAATTTATAAGAGAATTTTAGAACACATAAATATCTCACATAATCTAGAATCCTTTCTTGCCCATGAATCATTTATAAGATTGAAACCCAGAACATTTTTTCTGGCACAGACTTGAATTTGGGCCGTCTTGTACGGCCCTTAGGGCACAGGCTTGGAAACTGGAGGTTCCCTCGAAGGTTCAACATTTTTTCTGGCAGATTGCCTCTGGTTCCCTTCTAGTGATGGAACGACTTGCTCATCGGGGTGTTCGGTGTGATACCCTATGTAAACGATGTGATTCGGAGGTGGAGACTATCAATCACGCACTATTTGAGTGTTCTCATTCTCGTCGGATCTGGGATTTATCTTCCGTTGACTTTACTTCCGCGGATTTTCCTTCTGGTTCCATATACACGAATCTAGATTATATATTTTGGCGGGTGTCTTCACAGGTGGGCGCTCCGAGTATACGTCTTCGTCTACCATGGATTGTCTGGTCAATTTGGAAAGATAGGAATAAAAAAGTTTTTAGGGCTGTGAGGCAGAACCAAGTGAGGTTATTAATCAGGCGGACAATGATAAATTGTTATGGGAAGAGGCTAAGTCCTTCTATTCGATTGCCCTAGATCCTCTGCCTACGGAGTCTCGGGATCCTCTTCCCCGTTGTTAGGTTGATGGTTCTTGGAAGGTGTCAGATCCTCTTGCAGGTTTAGGCTGGTGGTTTTGTAATAGTGAGGATATCACGCAATTTCTGGGAGCACGTAGTCAACGTCGCAGTCCTTCCCCCTCTACATTCGGAGATTCAGGCTTTGATTTGGGCGATGGACTCTTTATTGTCGGCGGGGGTTGACTGTCAGAACTTCGAGACAGATAGCACGGAATTAGTGGCGATGGTGCAGTCTCCTGATGAATGGCCCGCTTTCTCCAACCTCTTGGACGATTTCAACGTTCTCCGATCATCCTTCCCATCCTTCTAGCTATCGCGGATCCCACAGACGTCAAACATACGGGCAGATTGTCTGGCTCGTTCTTCGAGATCTTTATCTTATGGGACTTCTTTTGTAAACTCTTATCCTCCGGTTTGGGCAACCAATCTTGGAGTTATTTTCTATTTTAACGTTAGGTGAAAAAAAAAAAAAGATTGAAACCCAGAACTAAATTTTATACATAACCTATAATCCGTTTTTGCCCTGAATCATACATAAGACTGGAACCTATATTTATAATTTTAAATTTTCAAAATAAACTATAATTAGTTTTTTCCTAGGATGAAATCAGAAATTGATAAATGGTGGCTTTAGATCAGAAGGAGTTTACAACTGGTTCTTATCGAAGAAGGGAAAAAGGAAATGTTAAGAGTTTTTTTGTTTGTTTTATGGGCCTCTAATTACTTAGCTCCAAATTACAAATAAATTTAATTAATTAGGTCTAAATAACAAAAGAAGACATGTGTTAGATAGATAACATGTCAAGTGCCAAGTTTCTAGATGAGGTGGGGTTTGGTATGTTTGTGAGAGTTTTTGTAAGGAGCAATTTCTACGCCGGTTGTCTCGTCGGAATTATGGGGTTTCGGTTCCAGTGGATCCTGTGTGAGGATTGGGAATCCGAGTGAGGTCGTTTCAATCATCAAGGATTGAAGAAGGGTACCATCATAATCAAGAAACATGGCAATCTTTTTTCCTCTTGCAGCGTTGATGATATATGTTACAACAGGTGTAGAATTTGAGAGTAAATTTGAGTCTAAGTATTTAAGTAAATGTCTACCTATGGCTATATATATGTATGCTATTCGAATGTTAGATAGATGTTACTCTTAGGTTCAAAATATTTTATTAACAGTTACAAATTTGGGAATTATGGTGTCATAACTTTTGTAACATAAATATATGCAAACAGAAATATTTTCATTAGACTAAATACATTTCAATGCATTGTTATTGAAATTATAACTCTCTTTAATGCATGGTAAAAGCAATTTGTAACCCACTACATGATATTAAATATAAAATTTTAATAGATTTTCCATATAAGAAATAATCAAACTTAATGATTTAATTAATACTATTTTAAATACAGCACTTACAATTTTCTAATGAAATAAATAGATAGAAAATCAAGAAAGTCAACATATATGAAAATCTTCTTATATATGTGATTTGAACATGACAACAATTTTGAAATGCTCTTGACAAGATCGATTTTATGTTGATATGTGTATCGATATAGAAGGAAAAGCTCTTGTTGTGTAATTTATCATAATTTAATAGGATTTTAGTGGAAGTGTGGAACTGACTAACTTTATTGCCTACTCAATTAATGAAACAAAATATTATATGATTCTAAAACGTGTAAAAATTAAGGTTTATAAAATTACATAAGAGCTTAATCATAATCATGTATTTAAACTATTTCATTTTATCATCCAAGATATGGTTTTTATTGTGATATTTTCTTTTATTATAAAATAGTTTGTGTTTTTTCACTTTAAAGGACGAAAGACAAATTTAATAAAATGTAAGAAAAATGTGTAAAGTAGATGTATCAAATATCAGTTATTTATTAGTAAATGTTATAGAATATTATATTTTGTATCATGTATATAATATGAGATTTTAATTTTATTAGAAAATAATCTAATTTTGTTTAAGAAAAGAACTTAAGATATAAAAATGGATTTAAAAATATATGTCAATTGTACCAATATTTAGAAGAGAAATATGATTATTTGGAATTAGAAATAATATAAATTTGTTTTAGAATAATAAAATGGAAATAAAAGATGACACATGTCGCTAAAAGAGAATGTAAAATATCGCAATGTGAGTAAAAGTTAGAAAAAACCTTATATATATTCTCCTATCAGCTTGTCTTTTAAAAACAAAACTAAAAGCATATTCTTCTTTTCTCACTTATGCTTTCTCTTCCTTTAATTTGGACCCAAGAAGGTAAATCATTCATCCAAATTTAAAATTCTTGAGATGATGAGAAATTGTTGGATGTAATAACCTCGGATCTGAGCTTATCGTTGTCCTTGACGATGGAGTCGTAGTTAGAGAGGAGTTGGTCGTAAGTGGACTTGAGAAGATCGTAGTCTCTCTCGAGCTGTTTTGTTTTCCAACGAGCCCGGCGGTTTTGAAACCACACGGCCACTTGTCTCGGCTGTAGACCAAGCTTCTTGGCAAGCTGAGTCTTGCGTTCTGGCTCCAGCTTGTTCTCTGTCTCGAAGCTTTACTCCAACAGATGCACCTGAAACACATGCATCATTGTGTATATATAATTAACCCTAGCTAGCTAAATCGTTCATGTTTCAGACTTTATCTTCTTCTTCTTCTTCTAATATTATTGGATGAATAAGGAATTTGTACTTGTTCGGAAGTGAGGCGACGCTTCTTTTCGGGCAACTGGTCGTCGTAATATTCCTCATCGTAGAGATCCTCAGGGGAGCTAAAGAAGGGCCTTCGCTTTGATGTTTCCTCCATGTTCATCATCATCATCGATCTTGCTCCTCCTTCCCAATCCAACATAATAACATTCATATATAAACCAAAACTGTCATCACACTATATATATATATATATATATATTAACTACACAACAATATTCATAATTGTTCTAATGTGTGTGTTCCTAGCTAGAGCATTTATCTAGAAACAGTAAAAACAGGGGAAATTCACACACCTAACCTAATAAGGTCAAATTTAAACAATAATATTATAATTTGCGTGATCAGAAAAAATAACCTGGATTGAGATTCCCTAGGAAGAACATGTTGCCATGTTGTGAGGCTGATGGATCGAAATAAAACGAATTGGATTCCATATTGATTTTTTAAACAGAGAAGAAAAGAAAAACAAAAACTTCTGAGAGAAAGAAACAAAGAAGAGGAAGCAGATCGAGGACCACAGCGAGAGATGATTAATTAAAGAAGATGGATCGAACAAGGTTTGTATTGGAAACCAAAGAGAATTGGATTAAAAGATCATGATTTTATGGCGGAAGAAGCTTGTGCTCCATAGTAATCTCGCGGGTGACTCCAACGGGCATATGCAAAATCCCATCATGAACTACAACAATTCCCCTCCGCTCTGCCAGAGGGATCCAAGAATCACAGCCAGTACGATCCAAACAAGAAACCTTTCTCGATTTCCAAAATTTCGAAGATTAGTAGTTTTTTAAAGAGTGTGAGACACCCAAAGACTTGTGATAGAAGTAAGAGAGAAAGAGAAAGAGAGAATAGAACAACAAAGTGCCCTTTTGATTTTGAAGGCTTTTGCAATGCAATTTCAGCTAAACTCATTAGCTTCAACAAGCGCGCTCTTTTATACACACCACCACTAGGCCTTCTTTGTTAAATTACCTTAATACCCTTTCCTTTTTTCTTTTTGGGTATCAAACGGTACGAACACGAGTAATGTTTTTTTTTTTTGGTAGGGTATCAAATTCAAACGTTAATACTTAAGTATCAACTTAATGTACCTGTTTTAGCTAATATATATTTAACATGTTCTTAGATATGATTGTGAACTGACCTTTTTGATCAAAAATTTCCATATTCTTCTTCTATATTACATCCTTTTAAGATCAAAATTTTTTCCAACATAATCCGATAATTTTATAGTTAGAATGATCCTTTTTTTTTCTCTCTGTGTATTGATACCTGACATAAAAAAAAGGAAGGGGGGGGACAATTGTGGTAATTCGAATGTGATTGGCTTTTTTTTATAATATTTACAATCGGAAGTGGACTTTTCTGAGCTCTGTAGGGTCCACTTTCTTTAGCGAGTGGACTCGGCAACAGATCTCCACCGTTAGATTTAAATTATATTATTTTTTTTTGTTTTGTTATTTAGTATTTTTAAAAAGAAAATAGTTATATAAAATAAAATAAAAATCAGATGGGGGGTGGTGGTTCGGCCAAAGCAGAGAGTGTGTTAGGAGTTAGGGTTCATGCTCGACGGTCGGGTCAGTGTCGGGATCTACGCTTGATCCTATTTTATCCAACGGTCCTCGTCACCCTGTGTCTTCACCTTGTGCACAGCAATGTCACATTCTCATCATCTCATTTAAAAATTCTGTTAAAATCAAATTCACGTCATTCCTATCTCTTTTAGTATTTGTTTTCTTTATCTCTTACTAATATATGCTGCTGCACCTTGACGTCTTGCACAAACAACATTATACTATTATTAATCACTTTGTTAACTATTACAAGAAATTACTTCTACATATACTTACTTTCACATATAAGGTTAAACATATTATCTTCGTTTACTGTCACTTTACCTAACTGCATGTTTTTCCAAATTAAAAAAAAAATATCAGTTTTTTTAAAAATTTGGTGAATATCAATTTTATGTCACACCTTACGGACTACGGAGGGAAAAAACAGACTAGTTGCATGGAACTGCTTATAATCGCCGCACTAATTCAGGCCCCTATAGAGTACTGTTTTTTTTTATATACTACTATAAGCACATTAGTTAATTTAACTTATCATGTTACACAAGTCCCCACGTAGCTTCGTCCTGTCCCTTTTTTTTTTATATGAATTCTGATTGAAATATTTTCTCTAGAGTTAATCGTTACTAGTTACTCTAGTATTTCATGATCTTGTTTCCAGTAATATAAGTAGAATTGAATATTTACATATATATAACATATTTAAATTTATTTACCCTTAAAGGTATATATATTCCTCCTTCGTTTTCAATATTTCATGACTCTTCGGCTACCCAAAATGCAAATACTCTTTATATACTGTATTATACATATATCATTTGTGTATGCATGTTTATATGACTTTATCAATGTATGCTCAGCTCTTGCATTGCATACATATTAATAATTATGGATGCATAAATTTTGTTGATTGAAACGACCGACCCGCTTTTTTTAATAATAAATAAATAATAAATATAATAATAATAAATAATAATCTATAGTTAGTGGTCTCATATCCACTAGCTACCTAACCACAATCATAACCAACAACGGAATAACAAAAATATTAATATTCAATAATATCCAATAAATAAATAATCAATATTAAACTATAACAACAATTCAATAACCAAACATCATGAAACATGAAACATGAAACCGGCAACCTAATAATGTTTCTAAAGACCCAACTCTAGCAACCTAGCAACACCAGACAACATACAATCAAGTCCATAGAATATCCTCCTCTTCATCGCCTTGATTCCACGATCACACTTTGCTTTTACCTGCACCACAAACACATATTGAGATGCATGAGTATTTGATAAACACTCAGTGAGGCAATCCTCCCATCTACTGGGCTATACACACAAGCAACAATGATATCAATGTTCCAAACAATCAACAAACAAGAAATACAAACCAGGAAATCAAACATCGTCTCGCTGGAAGGGAGGTGTCGACCGACACCAGCCGAGTGTCGACCGACACTGGCCTTGGTGTCGACCGACACTACCCCATAGTGTCGATCGATGCCCAATTCGCTGGTGTCGACCGACACCAAGTGATGTCGATCGACACTCCCTCTGCAATCGCGATCCGCTCGAAGCCGAGAGTCGAATCTCGCTCCCAAACTCCTCCAAATCGCCCAATACTCATAACCCAATCCAAATACGTCCATAGGAACTTGTAGCAACCAATCCCAGCAAGAAAAACACACNATAGAATATCCTCCTCTTCATCGCCTTGATTCCACGATCACACTTTGCTTTTACCTGCACCACAAACACATATTGAGATGCATGAGTATTTGATAAACACTCAGTGAGGCAATCCTCCCATCTACTGGGCTATACACACAAGCAACAATGATATCAATGTTCCAAACAATCAACAAACAAGAAATACAAACCAGGAAATCAAACATCGTCTCGCTGGAAGGGAGGTGTCGACCGACACCAGCCGAGTGTCGACCGACACTGGCCTTGGTGTCGACCGACACTACCCCATAGTGTCGATCGATGCCCAATTCGCTGGTGTCGACCGACACCAAGTGATGTCGATCGACACTCCCTCTGCAATCGCGATCCGCTCGAAGCCGAGAGTCGAATCTCGCTCCCAAACTCCTCCAAATCGCCCAATACTCATAACCCAATCCAAATACGTCCATAGGAACTTGTAGCAACCAATCCCAGCAAGAAAAACACACAAAACAACAACAAACAAGCAAGAACAAGGACATCAAAGGCTTAGATTAGCAATGGTCATGCACTCACCTCTTTGCAGGAAGTTTCTGACCAACAACGAACGAATCCACACTCCCAGCAAGCTTCCTACACGTTCCTAGCCTTGAATCCTCACTCCCACAGCAAGATCTCACCCACAAAGCCTTGAAATCTCACAAAACTCCCTTTTGTTCCTCTCAAAAATGGCGTGAGACAAAACAAAACACGACCTAGGTCGTTTTATCCCTTTAAAATCTCGGTTCAATGGTTTTTCTCTAGACCAAACCGGTCCAAATCGATAATTAAATCAAACTGGTCGAACTAGAGAATGTTGGTGTCGATCTACACCACCATGGTGTCGATCGACACCCATCCCAGAAAACCAATAATTGGTTCGCGGATGTTACAATTCTCCCCCACCAATATAGATTCGTCCTCGAATCTCGAATAACCATCAGCCAAGGACTCCCGTGCAACCGTCTCCACGGCCTGCACTCCTCCGACCGAACTACGAAAGGTCACCTCTAGGTGATTGACTCACGCTCCAGGCATTATTTGCTCTCGACTTTTGGACTTTCCTTTACCCAGAGGCCTAACCCTTGAGTTAATATATACTTCAGGCTCTTATGATCTGTAAATACATGTACCTTTGCACCATAAAGATAAGATCTCCACATCTTTAGGGCAAAANCGCTGGTGTCGACCGACACCAAGTGATGTCGATCGACACTCCCTCTGCAATCGCGATCCGCTCGAAGCCGAGAGTCGAATCTCGCTCCCAAACTCCTCCAAATCGCCCAATACTCATAACCCAATCCAAATACGTCCATAGGAACTTGTAGCAACCAATCCCAGCAAGAAAAACACACAAAACAACAACAAACAAGCAAGAACAAGGACATCAAAGGCTTAGATTAGCAATGGTCATGCACTCACCTCTTTGCAGGAAGTTTCTGACCAACAACGAACGAATCCACACTCCCAGCAAGCTTCCTACACGTTCCTAGCCTTGAATCCTCACTCCCACAGCAAGATCTCACCCACAAAGCCTTGAAATCTCACAAAACTCCCTTTTGTTCCTCTCAAAAATGGCGTGAGACAAAACAAAACACGACCTAGGTCGTTTTATCCCTTTAAAATCTCGGTTCAATGGTTTTTCTCTAGACCAAACCGGTCCAAATCGATAATTAAATCAAACTGGTCGAACTAGAGAATGTTGGTGTCGATCTACACCACCATGGTGTCGATCGACACCCATCCCAGAAAACCAATAATTGGTTCGCGGATGTTACAATTCTCCCCCACCAATATAGATTCGTCCTCGAATCTCGAATAACCATCAGCCAAGGACTCCCGTGCAACCGTCTCCACGGCCTGCACTCCTCCGACCGAACTACGAAAGGTCACCTCTAGGTGATTGACTCACGCTCCAGGCATTATTTGCTCTCGACTTTTGGACTTTCCTTTACCCAGAGGCCTAACCCTTGAGTTAATATATACTTCAGGCTCTTATGATCTGTAAATACATGTACCTTTGCACCATAAAGATAAGATCTCCACATCTTTAGGGCAAAAACTACAACACCCATCTCCAAGTCATGAGTAGGATAGTTGCCTTCATGCTGCCGCAACTGCCGCGAAGCGTAGGTAATCACCTTCCGATGCTGCATCAGAACACACCCCAAACCTACTCTAGATGCATCTGTATAAACCACATAGGGTTCTCCCTGCTCAGGCTAAGCTAACACTGGCGCAGTAGTCAACATCTCCTTCGGGCTTGCAAAGCTCTCCTCACACTCCTATGACCAAACAAAAGGAACATCCTTCCCTGTTAACTTAGTTATAGGACGTGCTCTGCTCGCACACCTGCACAAATCTCCTGTAGTAACCTGTCAAACCCAGAAAACTCCTGATCTCTGTGGCATTATGCGGTCTAGGCCAATCCCTGATAGCCTGAATCTTCTCCGGATCTACAGAAACCCCGTCTGCAGACACAATATGACCCAGAAAGCCCATCTCGCGCTGCCAGAAACTGCACTTGCTCAACTTAGCAAACAACTTCTGCTCCCGCAGCTTCTCCATAACTGCCCTCAAATGCACTGCATGCACCTCAGTTCTCTTAGAATAAACCAGGATATTGTCGATGAAAATGATGACAGATACATCCAGAAACTCCTGAAACACACTGTTCATCAATCTCATAAACGCTGCTGGCGCGTTAGTCAATCCGAAAGGCATCACCACAAACTCATAATGCCCATACCTCGTCCTGAATGCAGTCTTCCTCACGTCTGCCTCATCTATCGGTATCTGATGATAACCCGACGCCAGATCTACCTTGGAGAACCAAGTAGCACCCCTCA
>NW_010921744.1:38404-56201 GCF_000633955.1 Camelina sativa
CTCTTAGAATAAACCAGGATATTGTCGATGAAAATGATGACAGATACATCCAGAAACTCCTGAAACACACTGTTCATCAATCTCATAAACGCTGCTGGTGCGTTAGTCAACCCGAAAGGCATCACCACAAACTCATAATGCCCATACCTCGTCCTGAATGCAGTCTTCCTCACGTCTGCCTCATCTATCGGTATCTGATGATAACCCGACGCCAGATCTACCTTGGATAACCAAGTAGCACCTCTCAACTGATCCAACAACTCATCAATCATGGGAAGAGGGTACTTGTTCTTCACATTGACCCGGTTTAACCCCCGGTAATCAATACACAACCGGAAACTCCCATCCTTCTTCTTGACAAACAGCACTGGTGCTCTCCACGGTGATACACTAGGACGGATGAATCTCTTACTCAACAAATCCTCTAGCTGCTTCTTCAGCTCTGCCATCTCTGTTGGAGCCATTCTGTAAGGATCCTTGGATAACGGCATCGTCCCTGGTTCGAGTTCAATCGTAAAAGGATCAGACCGAGATGGTGGTAACCCCTGCAATGACTGGAACACATCCTCAAACTCCTCTACAACTGGAATACCGCTAACCGTAGACTTCCCTACTAACTCTGGCATAGATATGGTAACCAAATAAGCCTCACGGCCCTTCTCGATCATCTTCCCAGCCTGAATGGCCGAGATCATGAGACTCCCCGAAGTTGGTCTAATCCCCTAATAAACCAACTTCCCTCCTGAGTGCTCACACTCCACTCTACCCCAATGACAATCCAGATGCACCATATGCCGATGCAACCAATCCATCCCGAGAATAACATCATACAACTCCACTGGACTGATAAGCAAATCCGCTGGCCATGACTCCCCCGCGATCTGAATATCAATTCCTCTGACTCGTCCAATAACCCTCAGGAACTTGCCTCCCGCAATTCTGACAACTCATGTACATTCCCCGCGATCCCCTCTGATCCCCGCGCTCTATGCACACTCCGGAGTAATGAAGCTATGTGAAGCTCCAGAATCAAACATAACATGGGACTTAAATCCGCCCACCAACAAGGTCCACCACAAACCTCATGTGTTAAGAACCTAACACTTTATCATAGGGAAAAATAAAATCTGAACTTACTAAGAATTCACGAAGTTAAAGTACACGAAATTATACATGTGATCGCCCCGGCACTCGTCCCACCAGTGTCTACAGTCGTGTAAACCCGTGGTGCCTACTCAATCTGTGCCACCTACTGCCCTCTAGGCTGCACCTGTTGCAACGCCGCCACTGCCACCGGCTGCAACTTGGGACACATGGGTCTGATATGCCCCGGCTCCCTGCAATGATAGCACACACGAACCCCTGCCGTCGGAGCACTCCTCTTCGGACAACTAGCAATCCTGTGATCCTTGCTCCCACAACTGAAGCAACTTGCACCACTCGGCCTCTGTGTAGCCTCCCACCTCCTCTTGGTCCCCTGCTAGAACCACCCTGCTGCTGAGCCCTACTAGGCTGAACTGCTGGACTAATCGCCACTGACTGTGCCCGGATGTCCTCCTCAATCCCTGCTGCAGTCTCAACCAGCCCTGCACGCGTAGCATAACTCTGCCCTCTACAGTGAACCCTCAAATCGTCACGTAGGGCCCTCAGAAACCTCCTGATCTGAGCCTCCTCAGACTCCATATCCCGACCCCCATACCTTAGAAGTTGACTGAACTTCAAGTCAAGCTCCTGCACTGACCGAGTTCCCTGAGCTAGCTGAAGGAACTGCACCTCCAACCTATCCAGTGCCTCTCTAGGGAAATACTTGCGGTTGAACTCCAAGACGAAGTCAGCCCAAGACATCTCCCTCTGCACTCTCCTGGCTGCCACAGAAATCCACAACAACTGAGCATCACCAGTCAAATGGTGGAGCCCAATGTCTACCCAAAACTTCTCAAGACATCTCAGAGTATGGAAGTTACGTTCCACACTCGTCCTCCACGCCTCCGCAGCGGTAAGATCTGTACCTCCCGAAAACCGCTCGGTACGAATACGACCCATCTCTGTCAGCATGCTTATATAACGAGAATGGACCCCCACATCCGCAGCCACTGGCTGCCGCTCCTCCACCACCACTGGTGGCACTATCTGAGCCTGAGCCGATGCCACTGGCGGCAACCACTCTAACAACTGTGCCAGCAACCCCGCAAGGTCGACACCCGGGACTCCAACAACTGGGACACCCGCACCTGGGGCCCTAACATCACCGGCTACTGGAGCATCAACACTGTCCCCTCCGGCCACACTCACGGAATCCCCCTGGACACCCTGCTACTCGCCAACACCCTCTGCTGTCACACTCTGGTCCTCGGTCTCACTAACTACTGGGACTCTGCCCCCACTACGACCACGTCCGCGTCCACGACCACGTCCATGTCCACGACCATGACCAACAACAGCACCACCTTTAGCCATCTGCACTACCATGAACAGAAGACTAAGCAAACAATTTATTCTATAACACAGAAACATAAACTCACTGTGGAATCACACAGTAGGATCGAAGAGGATGTTCTAGGACTCCATGCCACAAACAATTGACTAACTCACATAATCAATCAAGACATGCAATCCCAAACATCACAACAGAAACCTAGTGAACCCAAACCTAGAACCGTAAGGGCTCTGATACCAAACTGAAACGACCTGACCCGTTTTTAAAAAAAATAATAATAAATAAATAACAAATATAATAATAATAAATAATAATCTATAGTTAGTGGTCTCATACCCACTAGCTACCTAACCACAATCACAACCAACAACGGAATAACAAAATACCAATATCCAATAATATCCAATAAATAAATATCCAATATTAAACCATAACAACAATTCAATAACCAAACATCATGAAACATGAAACCGACAACCTAAAAATGTTTCTAAAGACCCAACTCTAGCAACCTAGCAACACCAGACAACATACAATCAAGTCCCTAGAACATCCTCCTCTTCATCGCCTTGATTCCACGATCACACTTTGCCTTTACCTGCACCACAAACACATATTGAGATGTATGAGTATTTGATAAACACTCAGTGAGGCAATCCTCCCATCTACTGGGCTATACACACAAGCAACAATGATATCAATGTTCCAAACAATCAACAAACAAGACATACAAACCAGGAAATCAAACATCGTCTCATTGGAAGGGAGGTGTCGACCGACACCAGCCGAGTGTCGACCGACACTGGCCTTGGTGTCGACCGACATTACCCCACAGTGTCGATCGACACTCTCTCTGCAATCGCGATCTGCTCGAAGCCGAGAGTCGAATCTCGCTCCCTAACTCCTCCAAATCGCCCAATACTCATAACCCAAGCCAAATACGTCCATAGGAACCTGTAGCAACCAATCCCAGCAAGAAAAACACACAAAACAACAACAAACAAGCAAGAACAAGGACATCAAAAGCTTAGATTAGCCATGGTCATGCACTCACCTTTTTGCAAGAAGTTTCTGACTAACAACGAACGAAGCCACACTCCCAACAAGCTTCCCACACGTTCCTAACCTTGAAACGTCACTCCTACAGCAAGATCTCACCCACAAAGCCTTGAAATCTCACAAAACTCACAAAACCCCAAGAACACAACTTTTCCCCCTTTTGTTCCTCTCAAAAACGGCGTGAGACAAACAAAACACGACCTAGGTCGTTTTCTCCCTTTAAAATCTTGGTTCAATGGTTTTTCCCTAAACTAAACCGGTCTAATTCGATAATTAAATCGAATTGGTCGAACCAGAGAATGTTGGTATCGATCGACACCACCATGGTATTGATAGACACCCATCGCAGAAAACTAATAATTGGTTGGTAGATGTTACATTGATCAAGAAAAAACATTCCAATATAATTGGCCGCCCGTTACACACTATATGATCCATGGTATGTGTTTGATAGAAGAATTATGTTTCTCTATAATATTATATACTATAATAGATGAGAAAATATGCTAAATTTACGTACGTTATTGTCTCCTTCCATTTCATGTGTTAGCCAGTTGGCTACCGATGGACGACCTTTCCAATAAACGAATAGTAACATCCATTGAAATTTATTTTATTTATATTGTAATTTTTATATAAAATATAATTTATATGGTTATTTTAAAAAAAAAATTTGAATAAAACATTATACAATAAAATCATATGCTAAATATGATAGCTTAAAAAAAGACATATATTTTGTAAGTTTTATATTGTTAATAATTATAGATAATTATATGTGTTATAACACTCGTTAAATTTTATTTTATACTAAATTTTGTATATTTTATATTTTAAAATAAAATTTTAATATGTTGTATTAAATTATATATGTAAAGTTATTTCAACAATGTATATTCTACATCATGACTTGAATGTCATTATAAGACATAATTTTGTAAATTTGAATTTAAATATTCAAATTTTGACCAATTACTCAGTAAATTTTTTAATTCAATAGATATTATATTTAAAGAATAATATTACTAAAGCTTGAATATTTTATAGATTGAACAATTTATATTTGTTTTTAAAAATTCAACTTATGGTATATCCGGAAATAAAACTATTTTTTAATTATAATAAATAATATAATAATTTATTTGTTTCACATAATAGACTCATATATAAAAATGAAAGGTGAAGTATAATGATAGTTAACAAATCAATATGTTAAGTTAGATATCAAAAGATTTTATTTGATTAATAATTTAATAAAGGAAATTAATATGGTAAGTTAGATGATATGATTCTTTAGAATATTCTCTTTAAGATTTTCGGTATAACCTATTTGTAACCAATTAATCTATCAATTAATGTATAATATATTTGTAACCAATTTATTAAAATTATATAATTTACAAAACAATGTTGTATATTTCCGTTTTATTATAAGGGGATTTTTCACCACCCAAATAAGAATAAAAGAGAGGAAAGAAATTAAAAACCCTTAAAAATTTTCTTAAAAAGAAGAAATAAAAAAGTACTCTAAAGAAAATTGAAAGGTAGAGGAATTGCTATGAAGGAATGGATTTTTTTTTTTTAAATCACTTCTCCCCAAACGATAACAATCTCACTAAACAAAAAAAAGAGAGAATAATATGCTAAAATAAGCAAGATCATAATCATTATAGTGATTCATGATATTGAAGCCACTTTAGAATTAAAACTTCTATATATGTTTAGTTAATTATTATAGAGTATATGATGAATATAAATTGTAAAACAACTTAATTAGACACAACTAGGTAATTTGACTCCCTATATTCTATGATCTCAAAATGTTTTTAGAAAAGAATCTTTGAAAGGTACACTTAGCTCAATAGGGAATGTATATTTGATTAGCTTTTCGTCTATCAATAAGTTTTCTCAATTTAGCAATAATTAAACAAAGCAAAACAAACAAATCTGAAATTGTTTTTTTGAGAAAAAATCTCAAATTAAAGTAAAAATAGATTCATCTTAAGTAATTATTAAAATAGCTATGCAAATAAGAATCAAGATTTTTCTTTTGTTATTTTCTTCACAACTAAGCTAAGAGGCCATGGAAATATGGTGGCATCTTTTTCATTGGATAGTGTCTTCTGAGGTTTTTCTTTATGTTTTTTCCAAAAACAGGGGACTTTTTTTCTTTATCCCTCTATTATTTGCTTTACACAAAAAGGTGATTGCACGAATAGTTCATGAAATTAAAGTATTAAACGAACACAATATTAATTAGAGAAACAAAAAACACCAAGTTCGACAGATTGCCACGGATTATCGTTTAAGAAAAAAAGGGTTACGAAAAAATTCACAGGGATATGGTTCTTTAATGTATGGTTTATATATGTTTATATTCATTTCGGCATAAAATTGACGCGTATATCAAAATTTCAATTGAAAGAAAATGGTGTGTTTAAGAAGAAAGAAAAGAAAAGAAAAGAAGCAGAACACCTGAGAGGAACAATGACTTTTAGTTAGGACATTGTGTGTGTGTTGGTAGTGGATTGTGTCGCCATGTGTGTGGTTCTGCGAAAAGAAAAGAAGATCAATCTATAAAGGTGTGTGAGCACCATTCATATTTTTAATAGTTTTCTCCACTATCATTTCTTTCTTTCTTTCTTTTTTTTTATTTCCCTTCTTCTATTTCTATATTAAATAGAGGAAAACTTAAACTGGAATCGTTACTATCTGTCATGATATTCATATTAGCCTTTTCTTTTGTTTTTTGGTGAGGGCCACGACCACGATGTCATTTTCAGAAAGATAAAAAGGATATGGTATGTATATAATTATTAAATTTATATAAAAAAGTATATTCAGTCTTTTCGTTTGAGAAGGTCCATTCATTATGGTATGGGTTTTCAATTCTCACTGTATGCGAACAGTGATATTCAACTTCTTCTTCTTCATCTCAAACCACACACGTATACTACACACATTATATATATAGAATTGTACAAACAGTACATGTTACGTGTATGTACATTCGTCACGTAACCCTTTAATAGTCTAGAGCGTATAATATTAGTTGATCATTTAAAAGAAAATTGAATTCTATTCTAGCAATTTCCATTTAGAGTGATAGATAGAATCACTCGTGAAGCGTTGCTTTCTATTTGATAGACAACCATAATGATATGAATTTATTTATATTAGGAAACTAAAGTAGATCATATTAACAATAACAGTAACATACATCTTTCAAGTAATCGACTTATTAAAGATATCGCATTTTAAAGAGTGATTTGGTTATATACTTATATAGCAAGAATAAAGTACGAGATACATATATATAATTTGTTCCCTAAGTACGAAAAAAAAAAAAAACTATTGTTACGTTCGGGTTGACTTCACTTAAAGATGTGACTAACATTGAACGTAAGATGATGCTGCAAGCAAGCCTGTAAGCAAGACTCTCGACAGTCGACACAGCTTCCTCTAGCTAGTAAATTAAAGGTCAAACAAAAGTTTAGAATCCTAGAACTTCCATTCCCAAACAATTAAAGAAAATGATATTAATCAACATTTTTCTTTACAAAGAGAAAATATGTTTTCACGTATCTCTTTGTTTTTTTCTTTGACATGTTATCTCATGTATTTGCTTTAGTTCCCTTTTGTTAAGTTAGTTTATACAGTACTAGCATTTGAGCCGCGCTACGCGCGGAAATTTGATGAGGTTGTTTTTATTTTGGTTATTTTGTTAGTTTGTTATTTTGTATGTTTTTACCTCTTTCCATGTGGTTATGTTGTTCGTATATTGTTCTTTGTTCTTTGTTGTTTCTTTTGGGTATTTTTTTTCAAGTTTGTATTATGTTGTGTATTTTAGAAATTTAAAATATATTTAAATCATGATGATCTTTTTTTTGTATTCATAAAATATAGAATTAGAAGTTAAGTTTTGTATAGTTATTGTTTATTTTCTTGCTTTAGTCGTTAGTTCTGGTTTATTAATATTCTATTATTATTAATATTATACTATTATGATTCATTCTAATTAGATTAGGTTTTAGTTTTATACTTTTATTTACTTTGATTTGTGTTTTTTTTTCTGTTATACGAAAAGGTTATACCAAATTTGTGGTCTGCCCGACTATGCCCGATATAATTCTAACATTTTCTATTTCTAAAATTAATTATTTTTCATTATTTTTCTTTTACAATCATGTGACCGTGTCTATTAACATTTTGACAAAAATAACCTAAAGTATGTGGTACCATGTATTTGTGTATAATTTTTTCTTTTTTGCAACTAATATTTTAGAATTTGTAAATATTAATTTTCCCTGGGGTTTGTCTAAATACTTTTAAAAATATATACTTCTGTAAGTTATTTGTAGTATGTTTAAGTTTAACTTGTAATGAATTGTAATACCAGTATTATAAATTAATTTTATTTTTATAAAGTATATTAGTTTCATTTTTCCCACTTCTGTAGTTCTCTCTATTTCATTTATTTATTTTTTACACCATATCAAGTTTTTTTTATAAAATTTTACGTTACTATTGTTACAAAAATTTTGCTAGCCAATATCTTTGAATTATAATTGTTACACTTGTTAGATCATGATTATAATATGCATAATAAAATGTTAAATCTCTCTGAGCTTTCAGACAATATCTTTGAATTACATATCTTTCAGCGTAAACTCACTTACTATCTTCTTACATCTCTGTGAACGTTCTTTTGTATTGTCAATCTCTTCGAAATGTGTTACCAACACTCCTTATCATCTCTTGGCGATTGGGATCGACTCTTTTCATTATCCATTCTCTACTGTTGATCACCATACATTACCTATCATATAGAATTTGTTTTACAAAATTGATAATAAATATATGTATGCAACAAAGGTTAGAATGAGTTATTTATTAAAAAAGTGAGCATATGTCGCTATTGATTGCATTGAGGGAATGCATATCAATACTCACTTTTATATATTTTTGTGTGTAAAATTTGTAGCTTTGATCATTATAGCTACACCATATCGAAATTCCTTTTTGACCACAACTCCCATCTGTGGTCGTGAAATCTTTAGCATGAATACACTTCTAGCTTTGATATAGTTTACTCAAAATCTTTTGTTATTTACTTATCTCCTTTTTTTTACATCAATCTCCGTTTCCTATTTTATTGGCCCAACTTTATTTTTCCAGCCGTAAAGGACAGTTAAAAGACATTGGTAAAGAGAGGGAGGGAAGATAGCTTAATTCCTTTTATTTTGTTTTATTCTGATGAGTGATGATTTCTCACTCACCACCATCTGCTTGTCCTCTCGATTCTGCAGTGCACAATATTAGTTTGTGTGTATATATTCTCAGAAGTCAGACCCATCTGGTAAAAAAAATCACATGCTTGCTCGCTGCCTATGTTTTTCCCCATCCCTTGATCACATATAAATAGTGCACTGCAACATTGATGCAAATGAATGAAAACTAATATTAAACAATATCTATATATGACTATATTTTTGAATGGGTTTGCCAGAGCATTTCCGCATGGAACGACACAACAAATACAATAATTGATCCAACTACGCAAGGCATCCATGGAATTTTACTCTGCATTTTTTTCTTGAATATATTAATATTAGGATAATAGGATCAACAAAAAATCATTTACCTTGAACTTTCACATGTTTGACGAAGATACGATAGACAATATTATAAAGATTGGAAATGAAGTACTTACGATAAACTTTTATAATGACTGTATCACCACCTCTCATCCTTTTTCTTTGTTAAACCCCACATAGCGACGAAAATCCTCTTTTTTTTTTTTCTTTTAAAGTGATTCATGCGGAGAAGCCTATGAACAAACCAATATACATAAATACAATAAAATTCAAAACAATAAACCGGTTACAAGCTATACATTATAATTACAAACAATGTGAAACTTTAAAATGCAAGCAAAACAAAACTCAGTGACGGCAGCAAGATAACTAAATTTCTCATTGTTTTAAAGAGGACTTACGCCTTTTCCTGCTATATAATTTAACCAAGCTTGGAACTTTCTTCTTCTTCTTGATTACAAAGAACGTTGGAGTCGCTCTGTTCCCTGATGAGTATCTTCTCGACTTCCCTCCCGGAACCGGTGTGAACTTCCCGCTCAGCCTTGCCGATTTTCTTACCGGTCTAGGAGAGTTGATCAAGCCTTTGTCTCCTGAGTTCTCTTTGTGACTTTGAAGCGATTTTCTTATAGGTTTAGGAGACCTGATCACGCCATAGTCTTCTGACTTCTGCTTGAACTTTTGAATCTCATTTTGGACCAGTCTCTTTATCGATAGCGACCTATGCATCCTGAACGATGCCCTTTCTTCTTCCACTATTGTTTTCCCACTCACTCTCTTTAAAGATTCCGTCCTTAACAAAATCGCGTTAGTGCTAGCCTTGAGTGCTTCAACCCACGCCATTGCAGCTTCCACTTTTTTCTCTGCAGTTTCTTTCGAGTGACAAGCTTGTCCACTCAAATACTCGTACTCAAATCTTGAGATTGTGATGGTTGAACTTCTCTGAGATTCCATTTCCCGAGTTTCCATTGTCTTCTCTGCTATAGACTCGAGCTTCTCGAGAGCTAAAGCCTCTGCGTGCTTAGCTTTCTCAAGCTCATCTAACTTTGAAAGCAACTCTCTCCTTTTCACCAATTCCTATTTTTGTGTTCTGTACTTCACTCTTGATGACCGTTGCTTCTTCTTTTAGCTCAAGCCCCTCTTTCTTTGTAGCTTCTTTATCATTCTTTAGCTTCTCAAGTGAAGTAGTTAAATTGTCAGCAAGAGAGCTGATTCTTTCTTCAGCTGCAGATACTGCTTCTAACTGATCATTCGCAATAAGAAGCTTCGAATTGAGTCTCTCAATCATTACATCATCCTTTTGTATCGTCTTCTCAAACCGTGTTGTTTCTTGTTTGGCTTGATCGTGTACTATCATTCCTCTGAACCTTCCTCTCCACTGAAGACGGAAGAAACAACCTCTTTTGTTTTTATACAAAGCCCCATCACGCAGAGCGTGTTCGAATTTGGGAAGGTGGGTGACGTAAATGGAGCCTTGCATCAAAGTAGACTGCAAAAGAGAGAAATAAAAACAAAAGGGTAAGTAAATAATTCAGAATGAATGAAGGGGAGAATGGAGATTGAGGGCACCTTTTCGTCAATCAGAAGGAAATCAACCCCCATGAGTTGTCCAGCTTTTTTCACGTTTCGAGCAGGCCAGAAACGGAGGATCCCACGCTCTGCAACATTGTGCAACTCATCATCAGTCACAGTGATACTATCATACCTAAACAAAACTATGAAAAATCATGGAATTATAATGTCTCTTCACCAACACGAAGCAATTCATCGAACAGTTTAGGTTCATCAAAATTTCAAATTGAGATTTGCAATTTCTAAATTCTCCATAAATCTCATAAGAAGAGAAGCTTAAAAATCAGTTCCACATGCATCAACGAATCATCCAGTCCACAAAATCTCAAATTACACAAAAGTAAAGGAAGATACAGAATTAGCGTAAGTACCTGTAGCGAGGATCGAAGGGAGAGACGATGAGGCAACAGAGCTTAATATGACGGTTAGAACGACCGGCGGCTCCGACTCCGAGCGGCGGAAGAAGACCTTTGCTGAAACTATAATGACTCATTGTCCCTTCTCTAGATAAATGTTTGGCCGCCACATCCTCCGTCTCCAAAATAACTCCACCGTTGTTCTTCTCCGGCCAAAACCACTCCATTTCTTCTATTTCTTATCCTTCTCCATACTGATCGATGAAGGATTCAACTCTCTCTCTCTCTGTGACCTAAAGGCCGTTCACGTTCCGTTGTCGAAGCAATTTTATTGTTGAGAGGAGAAGCGTATCCACATGGGAGGTGCAGCGTCCTTGACAGCACAAAGAAGAGACATTAATAGGTTTTTAATCCATAGGATACAAAAAAAAGTGTGGGCCTGAAAACTTGGAAAACTTTAAGTACAATCCGAAAAATCCAAATTATTAAAGAAGTAATGCTGACGTGGCTGCACAAGAAAAAGAAAAGAGGAAAATGTAATTTTATATATATGGTACGATATGTTAAAAAAAATTGTAATGTCAACACAGGCCCATATAATTGAACAGATCAGGCAAACAAGGTTAATTAACGGCCCATATTAGACAGAAAAGATTAAAATATAATAAAAAGAATGTGGAAGAAAGCTGTAGACGAGTAAAATTATCTTATCCAGAGGAGGATTGTGTGTGAGAGGAGAGAATCACAAAAACCCTTCTTATCCTCTTTTCTTCTTCTTCCTCAATCCTCATCATCCAATTGAAAAGAAATCCACCGATACAGACAAATACTAGTACTTTGACACTTTCTCTCTCTCTCTATGTTCGTTTCGGACAGAACAAAAGCGCACTCCCTAATCCAATGTCAATTTCTCTCTGACTGAAATATTAGCATATCTCTTCCTTGTCAATTTTGTGCTTCTCCAATGGCGGCATCGTTTGCTTCTGTTCCCACATTTAGTTTCGTCAATTCCTCCAGGTTTCCCCGAAAAAGGTTCGATTTCTCCTGCTCTAAAAAAACCCTCGACGACGTTCGCTCTTGTTCTTCCGGCAACAACAAGCAGGAGGTTAGGTCTTTCTGATTCCCTTCTCTCTGTTTATTAAAAAAAAAAACCCTAGACATACTCCACTCACCAATGCACAATGTGATTAGGGAGTTTGTAATAGCCGATTTGACTGTATGGAACTTACTTATATTCTGTTTGGAATCAATCACTCTTCAATTCTCTCCATCAATGCTGCGAGATTGTTTGTTGTCGAAAACTTATGGCTCACGACATCTGAAACTGAATGGGTTTCTCTTGAATGCAGAGAGGAGCATTCTCATCATTGAAAGAGTGTGCTCTTTCGTTAGCTTTATCAGTCGGTCTAATAGCTGCAGTTCCTTCGATTTCTTCGCCTCCCGATGCTTACGCTGTGGCGGCGAATCCAGCGATTCCAGATGTTTCAGTGTTGATCTCTGGTCCTCCGATCAAAGATCCAGGAGCTTTGTTACGATATGCATTGCCCATTGACAACAAAGCCATCAGAGAAGTTCAGAAGCCTCTTGAGGATATCACTGATAGCCTCAAGATTGCTGGTGTTAAGGCTCTCGATTCTGTTGAACGGGTAAGGGTTTAGAGCACACACAAGTAGTTCTTATGTGTTTTTAATGATCGACGATGTTGCATTGCAGGTTTCTTGTTCTGTTTTTTTTTAGTAAGGAATCTGGCATTTTAGTGCTTGCCTACTGTAGAATGTGAGGCAGGCAAGTCGATCGTTGCAGCAAGGCAAAACTATGATAGTGGCAGGTTTTGCTGAATCGAAGAAGGATGATGGCAATGAGATGATCGAAAAGTTGGAAGCTGGTATGCAAGATATGCTCAAGATTGTGGAAGATCGGAAAAGAGATGCGGTTGCTCCAAAACAGAAGGAGATTCTCAAATATGTTGGCGGGTGAGTGTTTTTTAAAACTTCAAAGTAACATTAGGGGTATGTATAAATGAGGGATGAGGGATACAAAGAAACAGATTCTATAAAAGGAAGTGAGATGGGTTATGCTCATTTTGTGATTGATGACTGCAGCTGAGATCTTCGTGTGGGGCATTCGCAGAATAGAAGAGGATATGGTTGATGGCTTCCCATATGAAGTCCCCGAAGAGTATCGGAACATGCCTCTTCTCAAGGGAAGAGCCAGTGTGGACATGAAGGTCAAGATCAAGGACAATCCCAACCTCGAGGAATGTGTCTTCCGCATTGTTCTTGATGGTTATAACGCCCCTGTTACCGCCGGCAACTTTGTGGACTTGGTAGAGCGCCATTTCTATGATGGCATGGAGATCCAGAGATGTAAAAGACTACTCTCATTTTCACTTTTGCCTTCTTCATATATGTATGTGGAATAGAAACTTAATGAGTGTGCTTTTGGTTTCAGCTGATGGGTTTGTGGTACAAACCGGAGATCCAGAAGGTCCTGCAGAAGGATTTATTGATCCAAGCACAGAGAAAACGCGGACAGTTCCTCTTGAGATTATGGTGACTGGAAAGAAAACGCCTTTCTACGGCTCAACTCTTGAAGTAAACCTCCAAAAATCTCTCCTTGTCAGAGACTTATTATAGTTATCAACATCGATTTTAAGCTGTTTGTTTGGTTATTGGTGTTGGTGAACAGGAACTGGGTCTCTACAAGGCTCAGGTTATGCTTCCTTTCAACGCATTTGGTACAATGGCAATGGCAAGAGAAGTGAGTTCTTCTTCTTCTTATTTTCCATAGTTTATTAAGTTGGTGTACTTATACATACATACATATGAACAGGAGTTTGAGAATGACTCGGGATCAAGCCAAGTGTTCTGGCTGCTTAAAGAGAGTGAGCTGACACCAAGCAATTCCAACATCTTGGATGGTCGTTACGCAGTCTTTGGTTACGTTACTGATAACGAAGACTTTCTTGCTGATCTTAAAGTCGGTGATGTTATTGAATCCATTCAAGTTGTCTCCGGTTTAGAGAATCTCGCTAATCCCAGTTACAAAATCGCCGGTTAACTCCTCTTCATTTTCCCCTTTTCTCGGTTCATGTATAATGTACTCTGTTTATTTTAATTTTGTGAGAGAAAGTTAAAGGTGCATAACTTTTTCCTATGAAGAAAAGTCTGAATTTATATCAGTTTTTTTTTAAAAAAAAAAACAAAAAAAGAATTGATGTAGTCCCTTTAATATTTTGGTGGAATTAATGCTTTATAATTTATGATCAGGTTTAATGCATTGTAAACCAATATACATATTGACAAACTATAAAACAAGCAAAGAGCAAGAATTAGGTTTTGTGTGTATAGGATGATCGTTTGAAATAGATTCGCGATATTCATCCTATGAATCAAACACCAACTAAATAAAACATTTTTAATAACCCCACAATCAAATTTTATAAATAATAATCTCTCTACTTCCAAAATAGTAAGAGTTGATGATGATACTAATAATAATGGAAACGTAGTTTATACTTCATGGGCCTCGGTGTCTGCGGAAACAGAAACAGCCTTGTTGTTGGTCAGGAGGTATCATTCCTCCGCCTTTAGAAGTATCGATAGCCTCCAACATCGCCACCACTTCGTCCATCTCTGGCCGCTTATCCGGATTCGCATCCCAACACCTCTTCATCACGTTGGCTAACGAGCTTGGGCAACATCTAGGTATCTCCGGTCTCAGATTCTAATTGTTCAAAAACATAAATGTCTACATATACTCTTTTACGTAATCATAAATAACTACGAAAAAAGGTTATATTGAAAAACCTGGCGGACGACGGCGGAGGTGACTTCTGAGAAGCTGAGGTCAGGATAAGGCATGTCGCAACAGTAAATCTCCCATAGACATATCCCGAAGCTATACACATCGCACTTTCTGTTGTAGGGACTCCCATTTAACACCTCGGGAGCCATGTAGCCCAAGGTTCCGGTCTCACCGGTCATGTCGTTAGGGTTGGAGGCCTCGAGGCGAGCCACACCGAAATCTGCAATCTTTAAGGTGCGTGACTTGTCCAAAAGCATGTTCTCCGTTTTCACGTCTCTATGCACAATCTTCTGAGAGTGCAAGTAACTCAACCTAATTGAACATTAACATATAGATTGAGTTATTGATACACATAAACCGGGTTATACCGTAAGAAATTGATGAACCGATAATGTACCCGCGAGCAAGATCAAGGGAGAGTTGGATAACGACTTTGAAGGCGAGTTTGCGGCGGCGAGTTTTGATGAGGAATGACTTGAGTGCGCCGCCGGGGCAATACTCAACCACAACGCAGCATACGTTACTCGGCATTCCCATGTGTCCATTTTCCGTCTGTATGCTCATCTCCGATGTCCCCATCGCCGCTCCTATGAACTTTTTTTTTGTTTTTTTCCACCAGACAAAATTAATACACCAGAAACACATGACATATATCTTTTATTTAATGCTCAAAAAGGAGGTAACATCTGTATTAAAAAACAGACATAAACGTACACCTACCTACACATATCCATACATACATGTGAGTATTTTTGGATATCACAAGTTCACAACTCAATTATGTTTCGGTTAATCGGTTAAGCTTAAATTGGTTTCGGTTCAAGAATTCACCGATATATAAGAGTGAATTTTAGTGTACCTTGGTAACATTGGGGTGGTCAAGCTTATGCCAAACAGCTACTTCTTGAGTGAAAGCAGCTCTAAGCGAAGCTATCTCTGCGTCTGACCTGTGACCCTCTTCTCCCCAGTCTAGTAGTTTCACTGTTTTATAACAATATTTTTCACACATGAATCATGAGTTACATAGGAAAAAGATTCAACTGAATACGTACATCCAAATATTTGAAGGAAAAAAAATTACTTATATGAAATATCTTTTTAAAATAATATTTTGACGTATGTAAGGTCAAATTTGTGTTGTTACTTGTTAATATTACACTAAGAACTGANTTTCCACCAGACAAAATTAATACACCAGAAACACATGACATATATCTTTTATTTAATGCTCAAAAAGGAGGTAACATCTGTATTAAAAAACAGACATAAACGTACACCTACCTACACATATCCATACATACATGTGAGTATTTTTGGATATCACAAGTTCACAACTCAATTATGTTTCGGTTAATCGGTTAAGCTTAAATTGGTTTCGGTTCAAGAATTCACCGATATATAAGAGTGAATTTTAGTGTACCTTGGTAACATTGGGGTGGTCAAGCTTATGCCAAACAGCTACTTCTTGAGTGAAAGCAGCTCTAAGCGAAGCTATCTCTGCGTCTGACCTGTGACCCTCTTCTCCCCAGTCTAGTAGTTTCACTGTTTTATAACAATATTTTTCACACATGAATCATGAGTTACATAGGAAAAAGATTCAACTGAATACGTACATCCAAATATTTGAAGGAAAAAAAATTACTTATATGAAATATCTTTTTAAAATAATATTTTGACGTATGTAAGGTCAAATTTGTGTTGTTACTTGTTAATATTACACTAAGAACTGAATATATATTAAAAAACAAAAACATGTTTTTGTTAGTTTCTTAACTTTAATCACTAAATTACGGAATAGAAATCAGCCGGCATTTCGCAGGTTAGCAAAACTTAAGTGAATTATAAATTCCTCATTNGGATATCACAAGTTCACAACTCAATTATGTTTCGGTTAATCGGTTAAGCTTAAATTGGTTTCGGTTCAAGAATTCACCGATATATAAGAGTGAATTTTAGTGTACCTTGGTAACATTGGGGTGGTCAAGCTTATGCCAAACAGCTACTTCTTGAGTGAAAGCAGCTCTAAGCGAAGCTATCTCTGCGTCTGACCTGTGACCCTCTTCTCCCCAGTCTAGTAGTTTCACTGTTTTATAACAATATTTTTCACACATGAATCATGAGTTACATAGGAAAAAGATTCAACTGAATACGTACATCCAAATATTTGAAGGAAAAAAAATTACTTATATGAAATATCTTTTTAAAATAATATTTTGACGTATGTAAGGTCAAATTTGTGTTGTTACTTGTTAATATTACACTAAGAACTGAATATATATTAAAAAACAAAAACATGTTTTTGTTAGTTTCTTAACTTTAATCACTAAATTACGGAATAGAAATCAGCCGGCATTTCGCAGGTTAGCAAAACTTAAGTGAATTATAAATTCCTCATTACACTGCTAATGCATGCTTGTTTACTTGATCACCTATTAAGACACCTAGATTAAAAAATAGTTTTCAACAAATTTCAAGTTTTTTTACTTCTTTTTCCGGAAAGTAAGTTTCGATTCTTCCCTAAATTATTTGACCAAAAGGGTACGTTTTACGTACGTATATATATATCTAAACACACAATTTCTACAAAAAAAAAGGAAAAAAAAAGTTATGAATGATGAGAGAGAGAGAAAGAGAGATTTGTACCGGCGACATCTTGACCATCGTAGATTCCACGGTGAACCGTACCAAAAGTACCTCGAGCAATCACACTTTTTACGATAAGCTTAGAAGGATCAATCTCCCACTCTCTTCTTGACCTCCCAACCTCCGTCGACCTAATTATGTCGTTGTTGTTGTTGTTGCTATATCCACCACCAAGAAGCGGTCTCTGAAACACAAGCTGTCGATGTCCGAAGCTGTTCTGGTTATGTCGGGTATTATTTACGTTGTCTTCGCCATCACTCAAACTCTTCCTCTTCTCCATCGTCCATGCTCTGCTTAAGTGTCTCTGCAGCTGCTCGTCCAGACTCTTT